>NC_133647.1:137509509-137809509 GCF_009905375.1 Apium graveolens
GTTGAACTTGAAGGTGTCGCAGATCTCAATGAAATCCCTAATGTGCATAGTGGGATCTTCCGTTGGAGAACCCCCAAACTGGACTGAATTTTATACCCATTGAATCGTGCCAGACTTGATTTCAAAGGTTTTAGGTGTGATAGTTGGCCTGACAATGCTAGACTGAATATCATTGATCTTGGGTTGAGAAAAATCTATCAAGGCTTTCGCTCGTGTTGCTGGTTCTCCCATTGTAATGAGTACCTGAAACGCAAACAATTAAACCGTGAAAGTAAAAGAATCTGAGTCAATGAACTTTAACGACCACTGATGAAAAGCACAAAAACAAAAAATTAACACCGAGTCCCCGGCAGCGGCGCAAAAAACTTGTTAGTCACTAAACACGCGCTAAATTACACACAAGTATACACGTTCGCAAGTAGTATAAGATATAAATCAGATTTGTTCCCACAGAGACTGGTTTAGGTTAACTTAAGATTATGCACCTATGCAATAATGGTATGGCTATCGTTCAATGCTAAGACAAATAACAAATTGGGTTTTGATTAAATAAGAGATTATACTAAATAGCATTAACTAGAGAATTGAGGTTGAATTACTTAATGAGACAAACATGGGATTCTAACTTCATTACTACTTCATTTAAAGTCATTGTTCTTAACCTTAACATCCAATGGTGATGAAACTAATCAGATAACACGAAACTAGTAAACGCAAAATGTCATTGTACGAATACCTACTACCAAACATCCACAAAAGAGATGGAAGCTGAATAGACACCAATTATGTTGAGACCCTATATGTTTATAGAATTTGACAACATAAAGGTTTAATGCGCAAGTTATCTATCGTGATTACATAGGGAAAGTAAGATGGTTAAATAACTACGAATCATGCATAACAATTATATATGAACCTATGCTAGCATGGCAAGTTTTAAATCTCTATTATTCACTTCTCGCTTTAATAGAGATTATCACGCTATCTTATACGTTAGCTACGCACATAAGATGAATAAGGACAAACCAATACAAGGGATATCAATCAATCACCACACACCAAGATATTGAAATACATTAACTATAGAAATCCATAAGTAAATCCATTAGAACCCCATTATAACGATTAGTTCATAATCGAACTCATCATCACCATGGGTTCCAATGAAAGCATGATAATAAACAATATAAGAGTACTAGGGTTCAAAGACAAATCAAAAACAAGCATCCAAGTATCGCCTAAATCAAAGAAAACAAAAGTCTTCTCTCTCTGTAGCCGTATTGTGCTCTCTAGGTCTTCTTATTGCTCTCCCAGGTCTCCATGTTGTTCAAAACGTGATTTTATTGATATATATAGGCTTTTGGTCGTTCTGGGCTTCCAGACTCTCAAAATCAGACTGAAATCAGGATTCTGTGAAAACGACCTGGCACAGCCGCGCGCTATCCCAGTGCGGGCACGCTCTGTTTCTGAACTTCTGGCATGGCCGCCCCGTATTCCAGCGCGGGCGTGCGGTGCTACTGTTCTTTCAGCACGGCCACCCCGCTTCCCAGTGCGGGTGCACCGTGCTTCTGGATTTTTGCTCCAATTTCTTCTTTTGCTTGTAAGTTGAGTTCCGCTTATCAGAATTCAACGATCCAATAGTCCATGCGAAGCTCTCGAGATACTCTACAATTTAGGAATGGACTTGACTTCAGATTCTTGACTCTGTTCATCTATATATCAATAAAAGCTTCATTCATCCTCCAACTATTGCCTGAGATGCAAAAACACAAAAACACATCATAAATATATACCAATAACTTGAGTCCAAAACACCAACTTAAGCTTATAATGAAGCGTGTCCAAGTAGATATAAAAATCCACTCATCAGGCACACACAGGGTAGCAACAATCAAATTCAAGTTAAATCATCCCCCGTCTTCTCGTTGTCCAGTTTTCCTGTTCTAGCCTCCTCTCGGGTTGCTCATCAACCCTCCGAATCGCCTCAGCAGTATAGTCCACCGTTAATCCCCCTCACTACAGTGAAACCATTCTTCTCCGCCTTTGCATTCGCGTAGAAACTCGTGAAACACACTCATAGGTATACCGCAGCGGGTGCCTCGCAAAAGCTATCCACCCCATCTCCACATCATCTCCAATAACTTACCATCCCTACCCGATGGGCAGAAAACCTCGCTCATTGGCTATAGGCTTCGAAAGCAGCCTTGTATACTCCACCTCAGTCTCCAGAGTTGAAAACCTAGGCCTCACACCACCCACACTTGAAGAATCAGTGGTCCTGCTTTTAACTTGGGTTCGTTATCTTTTGGGTGCCATTGAGATAGGATAAGAGAAGAATAAGAGATGTGTATATAAGAGAGAAATGTGTTTGAGAATTTGAGAAGTGATGGAGAAGTTTGTGTATAAGTGCATGTATATATAAGAATTTTGGAGAGAATTAGTTATGGAAAAGAAAGTAAGAATTGATGATGGGAATAATGGGGTGATCGAAATTGATTTGGAGAGGGAAATATGAGATGTGGGAGAGTAAAATTCGGGGTTTGAATTGATATTGTAATGAAGTCCCCGATTTTCTGTTTATTTCCTGACTCTTTTTTTCGACTATAGGGACAGCGCGGGCGCGCTGTGCTTCTGGAATTCTAGTGCGGCCGCCCCGCATGCCAGCGTGGGTGCGCGCAGTTACTGACTTTTCAGCCGTGGCCGCCCCGCTTCTCAGCGCGGGCGCGCCCTGCTTCTGTAGTTGAACTCTAATTTTTTCTTTTCAGATTTTTTTGTATTTTTCTCCTTATTTTCTTTTTCCCCTATCTACTAATGTACAACAAACTTGGGTTGCCTCCCAAGAAGCGCTTGGTTTACATCATTAGCTTGACGTAGAAACTCGAGATCAAGTAGACAATAAAACGGCACTAACCACTTCACGGTTGCCATATCCCCATAGTAATTCTTCAACCTCTGTCCATTCACCTTGAACGCTTAGCCCTGGATCATTTTCAAAAATCTCCACCGCTCCATGTGAAAAACACGGTTATGATAATAACCGGCTCTGACCACCTCGACTTCAACTTTCTAGGAAAAAAATGAAGACGAGAGTTGAATAACAGAACTTGTTGCCCCGACACAAATGATTTGAGCACTAGATCCCTATCGTGCCACCTCTTGACTTTCTCCTTATAAATTTTGTTGTTCTCATACGCTTGAAGTCGAAACTCATCGAGTTCATTCAACTGAAGCATTCTTTTCTTAACAGCTGCATCCAAATCAATTTTTTAACTTCTTCAAAGCCCAATACGCTTTGTGCTCAAGCTCCACAGGCAAATGACATCCCTTACCATAAACCTACTGAAATGGCGACATGCCAATCGGAGTCTTATATGTTGTTCGATCCATCCAAATGACTTCATCAAGCTTCAAAGACCAATCCTTCCTTGATGGACACACAACTTCTCTGTAGAATACGCTTGATCTCTCTGTTAGATACCTCAGCTTGACCATTTATCTGAGGATGGTAGGTTGTAACAATGTGATGATTCACATTATACCGCCGCATCATAGCAGTGAACTTGCGATTGCAGAAATATGATCCATCATCACTGATTATGACTCTTGGATTCCCAAACCTTGTGAATATCTGTTTATGAAGAAAATTCAGCACTACCTTCGCATCATTTGTCGGCAAAGTCTTAACTTCAACCTATTTCGAGATATAATGAACCGCCACCAAATATACTGATTATTGCAAGACGAGACAAATGGCCCCATGAAGTCAATTCCCCAAACATTGAAGACTTCAACCTCGAGAAGCACATTATGAAGCATCTCATCCCTCTTAGACATATTACCAACCTGCTGGCATCGATCACACTTCAAAACAAATTGATGTGCATCATTAAATAATGTAGGCCAGAAAAATCCCGCTTGAAGGATATGAGCTGTCGTCTTTTCTACACCATAGTGACCTCCATACACAATCGAATGAAAATCTCGTAAGATCCCCCCCTCCCCGTTTCGCTGTACGGAATACATCTCCTGATGATTTGGTCAACTCCTTGCCTTTAAACAAGAATGGCTCATCTCATATATACCACTTCACCTCATGAAAAAACTTCTTCCTTTGAGCAGAAGACAAGTCTGGAGGCATGATATTACTCACAAGGTAGTTCACAATGTCTGCGAACCACGGTTCTTCCTCTTGTACCCCAAACAGCTGCTCATTGGGAAAAGAATCATTTATCAATATCTTATCCTGTGAAGTTACACTTGGCTCTTCTAAATGAGAGAGGTAATCAACGACTTGATTCTCAGTACCCTTTATGTCCTTGATCTCTAACTCAAATTCCTGAAGTAAAAGAACTCATCAAATAAGTTTAGGCTTCGAGTCCTTCTTTGAGACAAGATATCGAATAGCAACGTGATCAGTGAAAACTGTCACTTTCGTCTCAAGAAAATAAGATCGAAACTTCTCAAAACCATAAACAGTGGCTAAGAGTTCTTTCTCAGTAGTAGTATAATTCAGTTGAGCACCATTTATGGTCTTACTAGCATAGTAGACCACATGACATATGTTATTCTTTCTCTGCCCAAGAACTGCTCCAACTGCATAGTCACTTGTATCGCACATCATCTCAAAAGGTTCTTCCCAATTAGGTACAACTATGACAGGTGTCGTGATTAAACTCTTCTTCAAGAACTCAAAAGTAGCCAGGCACTCGTCATTAAACTTGAACGGAACATCTTTATCTAGAAGATTGTACAAGGGCTTAGAAATTTTTGAGAAGTCCTTGATAAACCGCCTATAGAAACCCGCATGACCAAGAAAGCTGTGAACTCCCTTAACAAAAATTGGTGGAGGATGGTTTTCGATAACCCCCACCTTGGCTTTGTCCACCTCAAGTCCTTTTCTAGAGACCTTGTGCCCAATAATAATGCCCCGTCCCACCATAAAATGACATTTTTCCCAGTTGAGAACCAAATTGGTCTCAACACACCTTTTAAGAACTGCTCCAAGATTCTGCAAGCATTCGTCAAAAGAATCACCGAACACAGATAAATCATCCATGAACACCTCCACATTCTGACCAATTATGTCAGAGATGATAACCATCATGCATCTCTGAAATGTGGCAGGTGCTCCACACAACCCAAAAGAAACTCTTCTGAAGGCAAAAGTACCAAACGGACAAGTGAAGGTAGTCTTTTCCTGATCTTCTGGAGCAATGCAAATATGATTATAACTCGAATAGCCATCTAGAAGACAGTAGTACTCATGCCCAGCCAATCTGTCAAGCATCTGATCAAAAAAAGGAAGAGGGAAGTGATCCTTCCTTGTGGCCTTGTTCATCTTCCTGTAATCCATGCAAACTCTCCACCCCGTGACTTTTCGAGTAGGAATGAGCTCATTCTTCTCATTAGCAACAACAGTGATACCTCATTTCTTCAGCACACACTAAACTGGACTCACCCAAGAACTGTCAAAAATGGGATAGATGATCCCTGCATCTAGCCATTTGAGGATATCTTTCTTCACAACTTCTTTCAAGATCGGATTAAGCCTTTCATGTTGCTCAACAGTAGGCTAGCTACCTTCCTTTAGAAGAATTCTATGCATGCAATAAGAAGGGTTGATTCCCATAATATCTGCTATAGTCCATCCAATTTCCATTTGAACTCTCTCAGAATTCTTAAGAGCTTTTCCTCATCACTACCTAAAAGGTCAGATGCAATAATAACAGGCAAAGTAGATGCATCACCTAAAAAAGCATACCTTAAGTGTTCAGGCAATGCTTTAAGCTCAAGTGTATGAGCTTTCTCAATAGATTGCTTGAGGCGCTTTGGAGATTTAATTAGCTCCTCCATTCTAAGATATTCAAAAGGCATATTTAGCCTTCGCATCCAAGGAGAAGCATTCAAATAATGTAACTGTTCACCACCCTCATCATCTTTACTATCTGAATTCCTCAATAAGGCATTCTCTAAGGAATCAGACCTTAGCATTTGATCAAGTTCTGAAGCAACCTTGGAATCGACCAAATCCACTTTTAAGAACTCCTCGTTTTCAGTCAAAAATTTCATGGAAATCAAAACATTGAACATCACATCCTGATCCAGCACTCGTATAGGAAGCTCACCTTTCTGCACATCAATCAAGGTTTGGCCAGTAGCCAAGAATGCTCTTCCCAAGATGATGGGAATCTTCTTATCCTCCTCGAAATCAAGAATTAAAAAATCAGCAGGAAAGATGAGTTTATCAACCTTGACCAAGACATCCTCCATAATGTCATGTGGATATGTAATAGATCGATCGACCAACTGCAAGGTCATAAAAGTAGACTTTGGATCAGGTAAGTCCAACTTCTTGAAGATTGACAAGGACATCAGTTTGATGCTAGCTCCTAAGTCACAAAAGCATTTGTCAAATGACACATTTCCAATGGTACAAGGAATAGTGAAGCTTCCAGGATTCGTAAGCTTTGGAGGCAACTTCTGTTCCAGCACAGCGCTGCATTCCTCCGTAAGAGCAACTGTCTCTAAGTCATCAAGCTTCACTTTTCGAGAGAGAATACCTTTCATAAACTTCGCATAACTAGGCATCTGTTCAAGAGCTTCAGCGAAAGGTATATTGATATGAAGTTTCTTGAACACCTCCAGAAACTTTTCAAACTACTTATCCAGCTTTTTCTTCTGCAGCCTCTTAGGAAAAGGAGGTGGAGGATATATATATGTTTCTCCCCTTTATTACCCTCAGGAGGAGTGTGTTCAACAATAGTCTTCCTTGCTTCCACATCTGCTTCCTTCTACACTTCTTCTTCAGCCACAGCTTCATCTTCCGAAACTTGAGATTTTTTGGGATTTGCAAACTTCCCAGACCTCAATGTGATTGCCTTAACCTGCTCTTTAGCTTCCTTCTTTCCTGGCACTTCAATGTCACTAGGAATTTACCAGGTTGACGATTTAGCAAGGCATTGGAAATTTTCCCAATTTGATTTTCCAAGGTCTTCATAGAAACCGCTTGGCTCTTGCATATGAGCCTCAACTCCTCCAATTCAAATTTTTTGTTAGGCTGTTGTAGCTGGAGTTGTTGTCTTGATGCATATGGCGTGTAAGAACCCAAATTTTTAACGTCAGTAAAAGACCTTTAGGAATAGTAATCTTGCGGTTTATTAAAAACTTTTGTGACCACACCATATACGAGTGTTTAATTTAAGTTTCTGAGTTAATATTGTGGTTATATGTACTAAATGAGTGTATGCAAAAGTCGTGAGTTTTCGAAGAAAACCAATAGTACAAATGATATTATTTTACGAGCCATCGAGGAATAAGATAATTATACTACGACCAAGAAAATCTTGAGAATTATAATTTCATAACTCATAACCAAGTACGAGCACTGGAAATGGTAATGATTTACGGTTAGCGAAATTCTTCGACGTAGCATTTACGGAAATTGATTTAAACGTACGTGAACGAAAGCGAGATAATGTAGGATGATAAAATTAAATGATAACCTAGGAAATCAATTATTTTATAAATTATTCAACGAGTAATAAATTAGGAAGCTAGTTACAAAAATTAATAAATAACAAATTTTGATAAATATAAATTCAAGGAGCTTATCATGCAAGTTTTGAAAAATGAGATACCTAGATAAGCCTAGCCTTTGAAAATGAGATGCATCTTGTCCTACACACTTTCTAAAGTCACAAAAGTCTATTTCCACCACATTTCCAAGAAGCAAGCAAGGCAACTCTCTCTCTCTCCAAAAACTCAATGCTGATTTCCAAGAATACCATGGCAAGAAAAATTCATATCATATAATCTATTCATTCAAAAATCACCAACTTTTAACCAAAGCTTCCTCCTACCATATACAAAGTACGTTCAAAATTTCATGGCCATTGAATTAGTATAGCATAGTCAAATCCTTGCTCAAAATTGGTGGTGAATAGTAACTCCGAAAATCACTAACTTGTTTTCTTGATTTTTCATGAAAGTTTAAGGCTCCTAAAGCTAGACCAAGGCTTCATCAAGGATCTTAGGACTTTATTAAGTATTAACAAGCTTCAAGAATTGTATAAACATTCATCCAAACTTTGTTTAAGTTTTAAGTTTCAAGAAAAGTAAGGATCTTGGATATAAGTATGGTTTTGATGATTGATTTATTATTATCTTGATGTTTAGTTAATTAGTTTTAAGGTTGATGATTATTGCCTCAAGAACATGATTTTCTTGAGAGGATTTACTTTTGAGATGATGATTTGATGATTTTTGATGGCGGTATAATGATTTAAGACGTAAACGAAACTCGAATCGTAATCGTAACTTCGTTAAAATGAACAAAACTCAACTTAAGTTTCTGCAGAAGTTCCCGAATGTATAAACTGTAGTTTCTGAAAAGTGAGACATGATTATGATAGAAAATGTTATGAGGATCGTTTAGGCGCTTGAATCGCTTGATTTCGATTTACGGATCAAAAGTTATGACCGTTTTAGTAAAAGGGATTTACGAGATAAAACTGCTACAAATTACGAACTTGGTAAATATAAATGATCTACTTAAAAATATTTAAAAATCATGAAATTTTTACAGAGAGTGAAAAATATAGTTTATTACCTTTCATAAATATTTCAAGTAAAAATGTTGATTTTTCAATTTTATAAAAATGTCAGAGCCGAGGTCGCGCGGAGTACCAATGTCAAAAACAACCCCCTGTAAGGAAACTGCTACTTCGAGATTTTCATCCCTGTTACCAGAAAATAATTTTCAAATTATATGTTCTAAAGTTTGTCTAGATCGTGTAAGCGAAAACGGTGCGTCATTTGAGTTAACGGTTTGAGAGATATCAACGTTTTAGTGAAAGCGGTTTGAATAGTAAAACTCCGTAATTGACCGAACTTTCGAAATGCTTTTCACCTAATTAAATTCATTTTATCAAAATGAAAATTTTAGAATAAATATTAAAAGCACTCAAGAAGCTCCTCGAGGTGGTTTCGTATTAAAATATTAAATTTACGATTTATTAAAAATGATAGAGTGCGAGTCGCGTAATAGTAATATCCGGTAAAGTCAAATCTAGAAGACCACTTTGATCGTCCATTTCGACCAAAGGGTGATACTTATTTCGAGTCGGTCGAATGATGAAAGTTATGAAGTATTGAACTTATTAGAAATATAAGTTGGTGATGAGAGTAGGAATACTGATTAAGATTATGATATTTGTTGATTAGAAAACTCGGAACGAGAGGAAGTCGGGAAACGTGTCTTGGACTCCAGGCAAGTTTTCAAACCCTACCTTTTTAGAACTGTTGTGTTGTGATTGCTTTTAAATACTGCAATATATGCATGATAAATATTTACGGAGATTTATAAATTGTTATATATTGAATCATAAGATATGATGATTTTGATATAATAAAAGTACCGGATTTGAAATGATATATTTAGGCCGAGGATTGGTCTGTGTAAGTTTATAAAAAAAAAACCCGGAAGTATTCCGGAGTTGTTATATTTGAGAAATGTTAACGTTAGAGGATAGCGTGATATGTATATTATAGACCGAGAGTCGGTCGGTATGTATATTATATTAAAAACCCGGGAATCATCTCGGTGATGTTTTGGACGATCAAAAGTCTACACTTATTTTATTCCAAGGGACTCGATGTCCACTTGCGAAACATTAAATATCTCGAACTCTTATTGAAACTATTTTCAAAGATCGTATTCCCTCAACTAAATTTAATTACTCGAATAATGGATATTATTTCATTGTTCATTTATTATAGGAGAAGTAATCTCCAACGATTATTTATTTCAAACCCGATTAAACATTAAAGATTATTAAATTACGTACACATAAACTAGTTGGGGAATATTATTTTAAATATTCTTTTAAAGTAAACTCAGTCGAGGTTTAATTATTTATCGATTAATATTTAATTATTTATTATTTATTAAAGGATTTATTTATGATTTAAAAATCATAAAACCTAATGTAAAATACTTTCTGATTTTTGAAAAATCATTCGAATAATTTCAGATCGTCGGAGAATTTTATCTCGACTTATTTTAAATATTTTGAATATAGTTTCAAAAGGAACTCCCCCTAATTTACTTATCTGTTGACAACGGTCAACTCACATCCTTAGTACTTCCTCCGAAAATTCTCGGAAGTACATATATATATATATATATATATATATACATATGAGACAAGCTGCTCCTATCAACAAGCAAAATGCTTGGGGAACTTCGATATAGTTCGATGATTCCAAGTATATGATAGGATTTACTTAAGGACAATGGAGGGGTAGGATCCAAGTACTTTGTGTATTGGATAGACTGTCGGTATATGTACCTAAGGACCTGCGAAGTGTGTGTATACCCGAAATGAGGACACATAACCCGTATGCGGCAAGGGTGATAATCGAGATACGAAGGTGTCATCCTTCTACTAGTAGAAAAGGTTACTATTATCGTAGTACGACTGATCATCGTATGCGGTGGCTCTGGTGAATATCCTATATTTCCAATTGGAATTGTGATGCAATACCGTAACCCAAGCCTAGGTGTTGGGTTTACCATTAAGGTATTCACAGGATAATAAGTCCACAAAAGAATTGTTTTCGAAAGAAGGTGTGTATCACCGAGGAAAACTATTTTGAATAAACATATTTATCGTATATGGAATTACACTTGAATTTCTTATACAGTCTTTTCATACTGTACATTATTATGCTAGGCATTATAGCTCACTCTTGCTTTTTTTTAAATGACACAACACAACAGATAACCAGTATGCCTGTGTGGAACTTAGTCGCTTGCAGTCATGGGGAGAATCCCTGGCTGCTTTGTCTAAGGTGGGCAAGAGTAACAGATAGGTATAAGATATCAGTCGTAATTATTGTAATTTCATGTAGAGGTTATGAATAATTATTTGAGATTCTGTAAAGTACATTTGAGTGTAATAAAAGAAGATTACATTTTGTACATCATTTCCAAGGCTATAACTTGTGTGTGTGCATGAGATTGGGGTCTGTTGGATTATTGAATCTATACAGGTTACACATGAGTGAAGGATGGCGTGACGACCTAGATTCCTGACCCCGGATTTGGGGGCGTTATAGAAATGGTATCAGAGCAATAAATTATAGTACTCAGAGACGAGAGTGTTAGGAGTCTGTCTAGATGCGAGATTTCTTAAGAGCTCATATAGAGTTTATCCTTAGACTACCGGATGTAGCCATAATGTGTAGGTTAGGATAGTGTATATTTGAGGTAATAAAGTATGACTAATAGGACCATTGGAGATTATCAGAATGATGAGGAAAAAAATTAGAATCATATATGATTTGGCAAGTATGTGGATGTAGAACTCGGAGCTGAGTCTCCAGGGCATTTGAGGTAAAGACGATATTACCAACACCATATGTTCATTGTGATAACACGAGTCTGGTTACTCGTAGTTCTTTATAGGTTGCCCATGAAGGGGCATCACATGTAAGAACCATAAAGTCTAACTATTAGTATATAGTTTAGGTTATTGACCCAAACTAGTTGAAGGTGTCATTTTACCAAGGAGGATGTGAATATCGTATTAATCACGAATTCACCATAAATAGTGTCCAATATACCCTTAAGGATATTTTCTATTAAGGAAGATTTGAATGTAATATAAGAATGTCATCTTAAGATGACTACACTACATGATATTATTAGTGTGCTTAACATGTAAGGTTATGCTGGTTTAGATCAGAGATCGAGAGCATCGAGAATTGATGGCATGACTACAATTGAATGGCGTAAGATTACAATGAGCGATAGTTCGATCTTAGAACCTTTTAAAAATGATAGACCAGTGAGTCTAGAGCGGAATTCTTCGGTAGATATGATGTCAGAGGCTACGTATATATACTCGTAGACCTCTAATATATTCGATAACGTATGTTCAATTACACACACATGCCACTGAACTTATGCACTGCATTGAGATCCCTAAGAGATCTCTTTGATCTGTTCCCAGGGGGAATTGGCCACTTATAGTTAGTAACAGATGCGTGTAGCAGGCAACTATCAGCTTAGCAGATGTTTTTGGAATATTTCTGAGTAAGGTCTTTGAGGTAAAACACCGGAATGACAGATACACGTGCGAAAGTCAAGTTAGTAAGCGATTTAAAATGATGTTGAAAGAGAAACTATTTGAAACATGGAATTACGAAGAAGAAGATGTGGGATCATCCTCAGATGGATAATGACGAGAGATAGGATAATCAGTGAAATATTTTGGCACCTACTCACTGTCACGTTACTCCTTCCAAATTGTTGATCATTCGTATTGCCTTGATAAGTCATATCAGGCAATCCTTTTCGTTCCCTACTTTGAACTTCTGATGTGACCATCTTGAATAGTCTTTCTCCGCATCAGGACTTGTTCAATTCTTTTAGTTAATCCATGAACTTTCATTCATAGATTATGATCTTCTTGTTTAACTCAGAGATATTTATACTTCATTTCAATTATCCAAGAGATTTTTTTATATATAAATTTTCCCTCAATTCATCGATGAATATTCATAATGAGTATCTTCATTTGATTCTTCTTTCATACTTACTCTTCTCAGTCGAGATTGTAAATATCTAACAAATTATTAAAAACATGGATGATCTAATATCCATATATTCCTCATAAATCCTTTTCTTCTAATCGGGATGAAATTATATATTGAACTTTGAAATCATAGTAAGGGTATCAATTTGATATTGGTATTCCGAATTCAATTCTATTTAAAGATCTGATAAAATATGTGAACTAGGGCACCTATGAGTGTACCCTTTATTTGGAAAGAAATATTTGATAAGAGGCTATCGATTGTTCCGATGCCAAGACCACTCGATTCAGAGTTATAATTGTCTTTCTTGTCCCAAATTTAAAAACTCTTTATTTCAAAATCGTCATCTAGGTAGCCACAATTTCTTCAATGATTACGATGTTGAGATTTTTTACAAATAAACTGAAATATGCCTAGTTGCATATGTTCTCATGAATGACTAGTTAATTGTCCTAACTAGTCAAAATTTTAATTAATACGACGAAAGCCTAGCTAATCGTCCTAGCTAGTTGCTATGGGCCAAGCAATTGTGTTGGCCATTTTCTTAGCCGGTTAATAATATTGCTTGATATGGACTAGCTATTATTTTTCTAGTTCCACTTCCAATCAAATTTTTATTATTCCATAGTGCATTACATATGCAAAATTTAATTGTTGATGAAATTTTCAAAGAATGATTTAATTGAGACCTAACTAGGTCGCCCACTCAAACGAGAATTCATATTGACTTTTATGAAATATTTTGTTCATGAAATATTCTATTCTTTCATTTATATAAAGAATAACCAATTAAAATCATAAAGTGATTGAAGAACAATATACTTCCTTATTTGTTAATCATTGAGTAAAATTCCTTCCTTCAAAATAACATCATTTTGAAACCTCAATGATTAACTTTGGTTGAGAATGTTATTTCAAATTTCCTTCATTATTTGAAAAGAAAATTATTCTTTCAGTGGGAAAATCTTATAAGTATCATTCGTATGATGTTATCATTCAGCAATCATTGCTTTCAATGGATATTCTCTATAATATCACAATATAAAATTCTAAGGACATGGAAGGATAATCCTTGTTGCATTCTTCCTTCCAAGTTATAAATTTTCCGAGTGTTGTGACTCTTTGATTCAGAAATCATTATTTGTTCAGATGTTAGATTTTGAAATCTTGTTAAGATTGTCTAAATTTCATCGATATCATGGAAATCATTTTTCCAAGGCTAATTGCCTCCCGAACAAAGAGAGGTATAGTGGAGAACCAATTGTTGTAATATGAGACTGAAAGCTCAGTGCTATGATGGTGCAATCGGAGCATCGTGATGAGTAAGTTGTTTTAAAAAGGGAATACTATGTTTAGTTATTATCATAAGGATCTTTAAAATGATTATAGAAGAACGATAATAGAGATATAACGTGATTAGCGAGGTACGCTTCTGTGAAACATTATCGGGATAGGTAATAATGAATTCGGGAAAGACCAAGCATGTATGAATTCGAAGAACAGGATTTTGAAAAAGTGAATGTAAGATTAGTGACAACCCCGTGTTAGCAATACCTGACGATTAGAAAAAAAAGGATTTTATGTAAAGTATAATGATCTAGGATAATTGTAATAAGGTTCGCACTAAAAGGGACAAAGAGTTTACTTATGAGGAAATTTTGGAAATTTTTTTCTCTCTCTTACACTGAACACAAGATAGAGGCTATGGTCAAATTGATCAAAGGCTATGATTGAGAAATCTATTATCATCAAGGAAAGACCAATGTGGTGGCCGATACTTTAAGTTGGAAAAGATATATTGAGGATGATAACTCTCAAAACAAGTCATGAGAAGGATCATATGAAGAGAACCCTTTATTACTTAACAAGAAGACTTAAAGATGCCTAAAAACGTAAAAGGATATTAGTCATGACCGAATATGAAAGGGATGTCATTGATTAGGCAAGTAAGTACTCGACATGGTTGAAAGTGAAAACAGAAAGGCGAGGATTAAAATTTTGGCGATTGCGGCCGGTAAATGACCCGAATGTGAGTAAGAGTTTATTATAATAAATTCTGGAGGAGGATTATCATGAACCAAGTAAGCTGTCGTGTTATTTTAGGATTTTGAGTAATAGGTTAAATAAGACCGCTTATTTTACTATGCAAATAATAGATCTCCGCTCTATAAAATTGTCATGAACGCGGAAGAGATAATTGGTGATGGAGAGACCCCATGATATCACGCCACACAAGGACCCAAGATATTTCACGAGAAGGGATGAACAGAGGTACCATTTAGAGTTCTCAAATCGACAAGTAGAATAGGAGGACTATCCAGACCATTGCAGATACGTCTATTGGCTTGCCTTTTATTTGGGACGGTTAGGAGAATCGCTTATCGTTGACGAAAAATTCGTATAGATATACTTACCACGTGAGCATACGGAAAATAGACGTCGATATCCCTTACGAAGGACAATGTGGAAGAACGAAGGATGTTATGGTTAGAGCTGACTGAAGGCAATGAAGATCGCACACGCCCTTTAAAGGCTACTGGTAGCAGTTCCCAACAAACGCGAATATGTCTAAGGTGCTAGCGAGAATAACAAGTATGACCCAGAAGGTATCGTAGTACTATAGATATTATACGGGGAATGATTAAATAAGTCTGACCAATGACGGAAGCTGAACGTTCCACGATCCGAAAATGTTTCAATCAATTGCGTATAAAATGGTGCTTCCTTCAAGATGGCAACAGGACGATGATGTGCCTTACGTTACTACGGGAAGAAATGTTAAATCTGACGCTAAGCGTGTAACATGAGACGAGCATGTAGAAATGCGACGAGAACTTCTTACATAAAATAATTGATAAAGATGATTCGCAAAAAATGGGAAAACATTAAGGAACGAAACTCTAGAACTAGTAATAGTGATGGAAGGGGAAACGAATAAGTTGAAGGAGCATTCCAAACACTAGAAGATGCGCTAATAGTCCATATTATAGATTTCGAAGGAAAATGAAGTGACCAATTGACGTTAATCGAATTACCGATAATAATGACTTATCTTGCGGGCATTGGAACGGCTACAAAGCTTTGTACAGAAGAATAATCGTTCTCCCTTAGGTTGGGAATAAATTCGTAAGCGGAGGATACTGGACCATAGTTGAGTCTACATACCAAAGAAATTCCTAGAACTTATTAGAACCCGGCTAGTGGCAGCCCAGGATGAACAATAGAGATATGCGGACTAGATCTATAAAGACAAAAAGTATGAAGTAAAGACCAACTATTATTGAAAGTGCCTCCCGGGGAGAGAGTGATGAGTGTTAGGTCACACACACACTATAAAAGGGGGTTGAATACAGTGTATACTACAATCAAATTGAATTAAGAACACAAGTATGAAACACAAAATAATCTTATTAATAAAACAGTATTACAATGGAACCGTTCTCTCTCAGTGATGAACAAATATCACGAGAGCTGCTAGGGTTACAATGAATAATATTCTCGATTAAGATAACACTTATAGTGTAAACCCTATGCTATGTTTATATAGATATACAGTTAAAAGATAATCTTCTAATCGATATTTAAATATAAGTCTACATCCTAAAATATATCAACTAGTTATCTTTTCCTCCAAGTATTCTATTCTTCATAGAATTCTTCTCCATGTATATCTCTTCTTGTGTTTGTCTCAATCTTCTTTCCTTCAATCAGCCGCCTTCCTTATCTGAACGTCTTCTTAAGTCCTGATATTATCTCCTGATAAATATCTTCTGATATCTTAAGTTCTGATAACTTAAGTTCTGATATCTTAAGTTATGACTTCAGTATAAGTACTGATTTCCAGTTAAGTCCTGATTTGTCATGTTAGTTAAGATCTGAAAACTAAACACAAATCATCATTAGACATGACATCACAAATATAGATAACAATCTCCCCCAACTTGTAAATTAGCATAATATACAAGTTTAATAGATATTTGGTGAAGTCAAAAACATTAAGTACAAATGCATATGAGAATTTGACTAAGTAACTACAACTCACAGTCCTTGTAGCTTTTACCATCCTTAAAGTCTGATATCAGCTTTAGCCTGTATATATTTCAAAATTTACCAGCTGTAGTTCTTGACTTTGCTTTAGTGTGTAATCTCTTTAATGTCAGGAGTTGTTCTGAGATAGTTCTTCAAAAGAGTTCTCTCAGCATATTCAAGTTCATTCTGCATCCTCTTTTTTGCATTTTTAAGTTCAACTGTATCTTCACCTGTTTGAAAGATAGAAGCCCTGAGATCATTTATTTTTGCTTTCCTTATATCCTGATCTAGTCTGATGACATAGGCTTTATCAGACTCTAGATTGAATTCAAGTCCCTTAATACCAAGAAATGTAGTGATGATTTTGGCAGTATTAGGCTTCATCTCAACTATATCACCATTGTGAGCTCTGTACTTAGGATAGTATGGGTCTGTTAGACTTTACAGAGTAAAGTTTCTTCTGCCTCTGAATATCAGATTTTAAATAACTGGCAGCACCATTCGTTGATCTGTTTTTCACTTGAAGTAGAAATATCACATGTTACAATTTTTCAAAGTACTTCAAACGAATAACATTCTTTCTAATCTAGAATACCCTCCCATTTGTCATGAAATATAACATGACATCTTCTTTCAATACAGAGTGGTAGACCATTTGTACAGACTCTAGTTGATTCAATCTTTCTGGAGTTGTTCCTACTCCTGGTTCACTCAAAGAGGTTGGATCAGAGGTAGTATTATTTACTCTCTTTTCTTTAGAACTACCCAATCCTGATTTGTCTCTAGCTTCCTTTCCTCTAATAACTCTTGCTTCAAAACCACTTGATGTAGTCTTCAAAGGTTGAGTAGACTGTTGAGCTTTAGTAAACCCAGGTAGTAGAATTTTTGAAGGTTTAACATGAGCAATGTCAGAGGTTTCCTCTTCTTTATCTTCTGATATCAAGCTAACTTGAGCTCTTTCAGAGGTTACTTGCTTCATTGTAATATCAGAATTTACAAAGTCCTGATCTTGAACAACATGAGCTCTGTTAGAGGTTGTTTGAATATTCTTCTTCTTCAAAATCAGACTTGTATCTTCATCAGATTTTGCTTCCAGATCCATGATTGGCATATATATCTTTACAGGTTCATCAACTTTTGCTTTGCCCTTGAACCTTGGATCTACCTCTACTTGTGATTTGGCTTTGGATTCAAATTTGGTTGCCTCAGAGTTTGTCTTCTCTTTAATCACAATGCCCTTAGGCTTTGGAGGTTTCTTTGCAGTAATAGAAGCTTTAGACTTTGACTTGACATTTTCTACTTTAAGTCTGGCTTCTTCTTCCTTCAGACTTTCAAAGTCCATTCCTGGATTGTCTTTGAGAAATAGTCTTTTTGAAATTTCTTCATCCAGCTTCTGTAGCTTGGGGTCTTGATAGTAGACTGATGTTCCTTCCCCTTAAGCTTCAGGGTCTGCATAAACTTCAGTGATTCTTGACTTTCACCCTGTATCAGAACATCAGGCTTAGTCAGAACTTGTTTATCAGAACTTATTCTTCTATCAGCATCAGAGCTTGATCTCTGTGTAGAAGTTCCTTCTTTCCTAGATGAAGAACCTTTGCCTTGACCATGACCTCTACCCCTTTCAGAGTTTCCCTGGTCTTCATTATCATCATCATTACCCTTCAGTGGTCGATTAATTTTTTATTTTGACTTAATCACTTTCTCCCCCCTTTTTGGCATCATCAGGTAATGGGAGAGAGACAAGCAATTCCACAGAGTTTTGGATTTCATTGAGTTGATCTTGTTGAGCAGCTTGATTCATTAAAATATGAGATATTTGAGCTTGCTGCTTTTCTTGAGCTTTCTCAATATACCCAATGCGGTCAAAGGCTGGCTTAAAAACCTGTTCTTTTCCAATTTGACATTCATGTCTTGCTGAATCAGAGTTTCTTGAAATTTTTTCACCTTGGCTTGAGTTATTGAGTGTTGACCTTGAAGGTGCCTTGTACTCAATGCAGTAACTCTGAGCTGTGCTTTGAAGTCATCATTCACCAGCGTCTCATCAGCTTTAGCCAGGTGCTCAGCAAGAATATTTGCAGTAGGAACAAAATCAACTTTGTTCCACTCCTTGATCCATTCTTTTTCTCTTGGAGTTTCACTCCAAGGTACTGGTGCATCCTCTCTTACAAACTTTTTAATCAAATCGGCTTTATTACTTGTTTGTAGAGGTGCATGTCCTGAAGGACCAGATGCATCAGTATTTTCTTTTGTAGTAGCTTTACCAGTATTTTCAGCATTTGCAGCATCAGAACTGATAGAGCCTGCAGAATCAGCTTTCTCTGATAAAATGATAGTGTGTGAGGCTATAGAGGGTTCAAAATCATCCTCTAAGTTCTGATAAACATCCAAATTCTGATGCTCACCTAATATCTGATCTTCATCATGTAGATTCAGAAGAGGTGTTGTTGGAATATCTGCATTGAAATCAGCATCTAAAATTGGTGTTGTTGGTGTAGTATGTTGAAGAATGGTTGGAGCTTCTAAGTACAGAACCTCAGGCACAAACCAAGTTGTGAATATCTATTTCAGCACTTGTACCTGGGTCTTCAGCATGTACTTGTATAATGATAGGAGACACAGGAGGTGTAGGCACTCTGTCTTGAGCAGTTTCTTCAGCTTGAATTGGTGACAGTGGAGGTGTAGATTTAGTGGCTTCAACACATTTTGGTTGTGTAGATGGAAGGGATTCAATCACAATTGGCTCCTTTGGGATCAGAGATTCCCGATCCCCTTCCTTAGCTGCTGCTTCCACATCCTCTGAATCTGACTCAACTGTGTCCCTGTTAGGTCTTTGTTTCTTCCATCTCTTCAAGGGTGGAGAGACTGTGGGAGCTTTGTCATCAGAATTTATCTTTCTAAGCCTTTTGAGGGGCCTAGAACTCCCAGTTTCCTTTGTTTTCTAAGGAAACACTTCCTCAGCTACTTTCGCAACAGGTTCTGATGTTTGAACCTATGCCTCATCTTCTGATTCATCTCTCAGAATCATCCTCCTTCTCTTCTGTTGTGTCTGAGGTACAGTCTTTGTCCTCTTTTCTCTAGAAGAAGAAGGCTTCACTTATCACAGGTTCAAATGCATGAACCCGTGCTTCAACTGTTTCCTTAAATCATCAAAATTTATTATTGACCATTATTAAATCAAAACATTCATCACAGGATAAAGTTGAAAACGATGAAATAAAGATTAACAAATTGCAATGAAAATATGCACATTCACATAATTTGAGAACCAAAGACCAAATCTTGCAATTTAAAGGAAATTTTATTTATATATCAGATGAGTACATTTCATGAAATTTATTAATTACATACAAAAATTACAAGATAGTCCTATTCTAAGAATTCTTGACATCAACAGCATTAGTCCTAGTCTAAAAAGACCTAAAGACTAGCTTCTTCTGCTGCTGACGAAGAGCACTGCAAGATGGATGATCCGTTTTTGCTGACGGAGAGCTTCTCTCATTTCCTCTTCCAAACGATCACAATGGAGATGATAGTCCATATAAAGATAAGAGGTCTGTGTGAACCTCTTGTGGAACTGAGTTCCAGATCTCTTTAGGACTGATAGTTACATGCCACTCATGTTGCCAATCATCACAACTCAACTCGATATTAAAAGTATCATAGTTCATGAGCAAGTTGAAACGAACCATATTTTTTATGAGTATGTAAAAAGAGTGAGTTTGTGAGAAAATGGAAGATGTATTGGCTGGAATGAATAGTTGGTTTAAATAGAAATAGAATACCAAGAGACGTGAGGAGTATTTAATCATTATAAGTAAAAATAATTATACCTCGTCTCCCTAGATAATGTGTAATAATAACAGTCAGTAAAAGATCTAAAGCCAGAGTTAATGGGCACGGGAAATAAGTAATGATTACTATGCACATGCAGTTTTTCAAAAAAAATTGTTCTCACTAAACAAATGATTATGACTGCCTTTATCTCACATAAACCAATATTCTGATAAAATATAACCGTTCAAGTATTGAATTAAAAATAAATCAAGTAAATAAATACTGCCACGTAAGCATCAGAACTTGATTATTATCAAAATTTAAAAGTCATCAGAATATGGCTTCTTTACTCAAAAAGTGAATGTTTATTTCTGTAATTCTTCACACAAATACTGATATGGTTTCAACCGAACTTAATCATTAGAACTTCTATCAGAACTTGTCCTCAGAATTATGCAACTGACACTTAAGCTATTCATCTAAAACAACATTGACCACCACAATAATTTTCATCATTCATATGGAGTGTAAGTGTGTGCTTTAAGCTAAATATCAGACAAAGAGTAAAGTATGATTCACTTCAGTACATCTTAGAAATAAGGCATAACTAAGAACTTTGCTCAAAATCTGTCATTAGTCTGAAGTCTACTATAGAATGAGTTGAAGCATGAGTCCACCTCAACTGTTTTGTGCTCATTTTATGCATCTTTTGAAATTCCTTTTTACAGTGGCTTCTCAGTGTAATTGAGTCACGACTGCTTATCAGAATTTATGCTATTATCAGAGTATTTCTCCAGTAATCAGAAATTGTGAAAAGTCAACAAGAAAAAATTATTTTGCTTTTCTAATGCAGATTACTTAATACCACAATGCACTTGAGGTCTTCCCTTCCACATATTTTTCTCTAGATCTCAAAGGAGTACCTGATATCTATTTCTTTTCTTTCTTTTTATTTTGATAAGTGATGCTTATCAGCACTTAGTACATCCATAAAATTTACCAACATCAGAACTTAACAGATAAAAAGCACTATTCTAGTTTTTGACTTAGTAATAAGATACACAAAGTAAACCTAACCAAGCTCAATATCAGAATTTGCTTGTGTTAAAAGATTTGCACATAAACAATTACTTCAAACATGGGATCATTAGTATATTAAAGACTACTAGGTCAGCATCTAGCACAGTTATCCTCATTGGATTGAATAGTCACAGAAACATTCATATCATTATCAGAGTGTAGAAATTCACATCAGACAAACAATCAGCACTTAGTAAATTTCAATTTAAGCACAGATTACATAAAGATAGTAATATATGTAAATACTGATCATAAAGTCTGATGTATCAGAACATAAACTAAACAGATTTAGAGAAAGAACCTGAAACCATTCCAAATTCATTTACCAATCTTGTAAAAGTAGCTTCACATAGTGGTTTTGTGAAGATATCTGCTAGTTGTTGATCTGTTGGAACAAAATACAATTCCACTGTACCCTCCATCACATGTTCCTTATGAAGTGGTACCTTATGCTGATTGTGCTTTGGTCTTTGATGTTGAACTGGATTATCTGCCATAGCAATAACCTTTGATTATCACAATAAATAGGAATTTTAGAAAATTCTAACCCATAATTCAATAACTGATTCTTTATCCAAAGAATCTGTGCACAACAGCTTCCTGCAGCAATGTACTCTGCCTCTACAGTTGATGTGGAAAATTGACTTTTGTTTCTTGCTAAACCAAGAAACTAATCTGTGCCCTCCAAGAAATGGCAGCTTCCACTTGTGCTTTTCCTTTCAATTTTTGCACCACCCGCAAATCTGCATCTGAGTAACCTATTAGCTCTAAAGTCTGATTCTCTAGGATACCAAAATCCATATCAGCTGTACCCTTAAGGTACTTGAAAATTCTTTTCACAGCTGTTAAGTGAGGTTCTCTGGATCTGCTTGAAATCTTGCACAAAGACAAGTAGCATACATGATATCAGGTCTACTTACAGTTAGATAGAGTAGTGAGCCAATCATACCTCTATAATCAGTAATATCTACTGATATACCAGTATCCTTATCCAATTTTATTGCAGTGGCCATAGGAGTGGATGCACTTGAACAGTCTTGCATTCCAAATTTCTTCAACAAATTTTTGATGTACTTAGATTGACAAATAAAAGTTCCTTCTTCATTCTGCTTGACTTGAAGGCCCAAAAAATAGCTAAGTTCTCCCATCATACTCATTTGATATCTTGACTGCATTAGCTTGGCAAACCTTTTACGAAGTCTGTCATTTGTAGAACCAAAAATGATATCATCAAATATATTTGTACAAAAAGTAAGTCCTTTCCATGGTTGAGATAGAATAAAGTTTTGTCAATTATCCCTCTGTTAAATCCACTTTCCAGAAGAAACTGAGCTAATGCCTCATACCATGCTCTTGGAGCTTGCTTAAGGCCATAAAGTGCTTTATCAAGTCTGTAGGCATGATGAGAAAATTTTGAATATACAAAACCTAGAGGTTGTTCAACATATACTTCTTCTTCTAATTCTCCACTAAGAAAAGCACTTTTTACATCCATTTGAAAGACTGTAAACTTTTTGTGAGCAACATAAGCCAAAAATATCCTTATTGCTACCAGTCTAGAAACTGGTGCTAATATTCATCATAATCAATACCCTCTTGTTCAGAATATCCTTTTGCAACCAGCCTCACTTTATTCCTTGTAATTATGCCATCACTATCAGTTTTATTTCTGAACACCCACTTTGTACCAACAGCAGATCTGTTCTTTGGTCTTGGTACTAGGGTCCAGACTTTATTTCTTTCATATTCATTTAACTCTTCCTGTATTGCTTGCACCCAATCAGCATCTTGAAGAGCTTCTTCCACTTTCTTTGGTTCAGCCTGAGAAAGAAAAGAATGATAGAGAGATTCATTTGATAGTGTTGGTCTAGTTCTAACACATGCTTCAGGATTTCCAATAATCAAGTCATGTGTATGTGCTTTAGTCCACTTCCTTGCAGATGGAAGGTTTTCTCTAGAACTGGATGCTCCCCCATGATCCATGCTGTCTCCATCAACATTTTCTGATGCTCCCCCTGAAATTATGCTCTCTGAGTTGGATCCTTCAAAATTTGAGTTTCCAGAATTGTCAGAACTTGGCCCATCAGAACTTGATGAATCAGAATTTGAGTTTCCAGAATTATCAGAACTTGGCCCATCAGAACTTGATGAATCAAAACTTGAAGAGCCTTTTCTAGGTTCTGATGCTTTTTGAGATGTGGTTGGATCTTCAATATGCTCCCCCTGCACAGGTGCATTTTCCTTTGGCATAGTCACCACAGTTTTAATAACATCAGAGTTTAACCCATCAGAGTTTGCAGTATCAGGATTTAGACTATCAGAATTTGCAGAATCAGAATTTAAACTTCATTCTCAAATCTCAGCTGATCATGATCATGAAAATCTTCAAGTCAGTAATCTTCTTATCATCAAAAAGACATTGATAGATTCCATGAAAACCTTGTTCTTAAATTGTAGACTCTGAAGGCTTTTGTGGAAAGTGGATATCCAATAAAAATTCTTCATCAGCTTTTAGATCAAATTTAGATAGTTGTTCAGGATGAGTCTTAAGAACAAAACACTTGCAACCAAATACATGAAAGTTTCATATTTGGCTTCTTTTTTCACCATCATATGGTGTTTTCCATGCTTGTTGATAGTGTTGCATTTATGTAAAACAAGCAGTCTGCACAGCTTCAGCCCAAAATAGGTTGGTAGCTTTGCTTCATCAAGCATTTCATGCCGCTTCATTGAGAGTCCTCTTTCTTTCTACAACTCCATTTTCATGTGGAGTTCCAGGTGCAGAAAATTCCTGTTTGATTCCATGATCTTTGCAGAACTCTTCCATGATTGAATTCTTGAACTCGGTGCCATTATCATCCTTATGATTTTAACAGAATCTTTGATCAATTTATCCAGCTGTCTGACATGATCAGTTAGGGTAGATGCAGTTTTAATCTTCTTGTGCAAGAATACACCCATGTGTACCTTGTGAACTCATCCACTATAACCATAGCATATTTCTTCTTTGCAATAGACATGACATTGACTGGACCAAATAGATCAACATGTGTAGGTGATAATGCTCAAGAATTGATGACTCAGTTTTGCTCTTGAAAGAAGATTTTCTTTGTTTTACCTTCTGACATGAATCACAAAGACCATCAGGAGCAAATACTGTTTTTAGCAGTCCTCTCACAAGATCTTTCTTACAAGCTCATTTATATTATTGAAATTTAAATGAGAGAGTTTCTTGTGCCAATTCCAGCTTTCTTCAATTGATGCTCTACTCAACAGACAGATTGCAGAACCATCAGTACTTGTTGAAAGTCTGGCTTCATAATGTTACCATGCCTGTATCCTTTCAGAACCACTTTGCTTGTAGAATTACTTATAACTTCATAGTGTTCTTCGAAGAAATCCACGTGATAGCCTCTGTCACAGATTTGACTTATACTCAACAGATTGTGTTTAAGTCCTGAGACTAGAGCTACTGATTCAATGATGACATTACCAAGATTGATCTTGCCATATCCCATAGTTTTCCCAATGTTTCCATCTCCATAAGAAACTCCTGGGCCAGCTTTCTCCACAAAGTCTGATAGCAGGGCTTTATTTCCAGTTACATGTCCTGAACATTCACTGTCCAGAACCTAGGATGTTCTTCTGTTGCCCTGCAATCATAAAGACACTAAAGGTTAGTTTTAAGGACAAGACTTGCTTGGATCCTTTAACCTTTTTATGTTGTTAACATTTTGCAGCGGATTTAACATCAGAGTTTATGCTAACAATTTTCTTATCAGTATTAACATTATCAGACTTTGCATCATTCTTTACACTAGAAGGAAATTAAAGTAACTTTCTTTAAAGAAGGTTTTTATCTAATAATAATCATAGTACAACCTATGATATTCCTTATAAATCTAAATGGAATGTACACACACTACCACAATGAAAACAAGGATTTTGTGGCTTAAACCTAACGACTGACTCTTAACTCCTGACTTAGAAGGTAGGAGTTATATCTCTAGTCTTCCTGTAAAAAGAAACAGATGGTTAGAATTTTCCACAGTATAGCATTTTTTCTAGGAGCATTTGGAACAGGCATATAATTGTTGCTTTTATTCACACCTTCCTTTCCATCCTATTTTTCCTAGCTTCCTTTAGCTTGTTTACACTGGTAATCTCTTTCAACTTATGTTTAAGCTTCTTCTTTGTCATTAAGCCTATGTAACTTCAGTTGGTTTATCCTGTTCTAATTTGTCAGAAATGACTCTGCTATCACTTCTGTCTCAAACATTTTTCATCTTTTCAGAATCAGACTTTACAGTTTCAGTTACAAATTTAACAGGATTTAACCTTTGTCTTAGTAGTCTATTTAGCAATAATTGGCTAAACTTGTTCAGTTCCCTTTTTCACTTTTCTCATCTCCATAACCTAAGCCCTCTTTTCAATTCTCACTACTTAGTATATTCTGAGTTGTTCTGCCAGAGTTAGTCCAAGTCCTGATAATCTCTCTCTCATTTTTCTAACTCAGTTTTTTAGAGATTTATTCATTTTTAACACTTCATCTTTTCACATAGAAAACATCATCTCTATCCTTCTGAGTTTGATGGAACATAACTAACTCTTTTTCTAATAATCATTCCTCTTTTTAAAAGCAAGATTTTCAGAAGTTAATCTTTCACATGTTATGGTTTGATCTCTATAGCTAATAAACATGGTTTTAAGATATAATCTCAACTCTGTAATATCATTAGTATGAAAGGCATAAGTTGTTTGAGGTACTCTTAACTCAGCAGCATCAGAACTGTTATCAGCATTTGCCATCAAGGCATAGTTCTCCTCATTTTTAGAATCTGATGTGTCTGTCCAGCTTTTCTTCTTTGTGACAAGTGCCTTACCTTTGTCACTCTTTACTTTCTTGCATTCAGGAGATATGTGGCCTTTCTCACCACAGTTGTAGCATTTGACATTTGATTAATCTCCTCTATCAGACTTTCCTCCTTTGCCTTCAGATTTTCTGAAGCCCTTCTTATCAGAACTTCTACCTTTCCTAGAAAACTTCTTTCCACTTCTGAATTTCCTGTAGGCTATCTTTGTGATACCCTTCACTATAAGAGCACATAGCTTCATCATCTCTTCATCAGTATCTATTTCAGGTAGACTTTCAGTTTCTGAATCATCATCATCAGAACTTGATGATTCCGAATCAGACTTTATGATGAGAGCCTTTCATTTTCCTTTCTTTGAGACAGCCACTTTGGGGGATTCCTCCTCAGCGTTAAGAACAATTGTTCTTGACTTTCTCCCATGTCTCTTGCTTATTTGATCCATCTCAAGTTCATACGTCTTGAGCATTCAATAAATTTCATCAAGAGTAGTTTCATCAAGAGCATAGTTATCTCTTATAATAGTAGCTTTCAAATCCCAACTTTCAGGATGAGCTAAAATGAATTTTAGATTTGAATCTTCAATGTCATATTCCTTGTCCACCAGTGACAGATCATTCAAGAGTTTGACAAACCTATCATATAAGTCAGTTAATGACTCATCACTTTTTGAGTCAAAGTGTTCGTACTCTTGAGTGAGTATAGTCCTCCTGTTTTTCTTGATTGCATCAGTTCCCTGACACCTTGTCTCCAAAGCATCCCATATCTCCTTTGCAGTCTTGCAGTGAATTACCCTATTTGACATGACATTATCAATGGCACTATGAGGCAAATGCCTTCCCTTTGCATCCTTGGCAATAGATGAGCATATCTTCAGCTGTGTATTCACTTTTCTCCTTTGGTACGGTTTTGTTGGCTGATCTGCAACTACAACAGAGAGTTTGGTTGGCTTATGTGGTCCTTCATTACTTTTGTCAAGATATTCTGGATATTAGCTTCCAGAAAACATAGCCATCTTCACTTTCTATATGGGATATTCAGACGGTTCTCAGCATGGGAACCCTGATAGTCTCATATCGACTATGGGTTTGGGTTTTTGGATTTTCTTCAGTTTTAGCGGGCTTGGTGGATTTTCTGCTTCTTCAAACATGATGTTTTGGATCTTTACTGTATGTGTGTTAACAGATAGGCTCTAATACCAGTTGTTAGGTCACACAACACTGTAGAAGGGGGTTGAATATAGTGTAAAATACAATCAAATTGATTTTAAAGCACAAATAACAGATTACAGATGTATTTGATATAACAAACTCTGTTATAATGGAACTGTACTCTCTCAGTGATGAACAGATATCACGAGAGCTGCTAGGTTACAATATATGATCTTCTCGATGATCGTAACTCTTATAGAGTAAACCTATGTATGTGTTTATATAGACACACAGTTACAAGATAACTTCTAGTTGATATGGAATATAATTATGTCTCCTAAAATATATCAACCAAATATCTTATATAATTCTTCTAGTCCTCGAACTCTTTCCATGCATATCTTATTCCGTATTAGTTTCGATCTTCTTTCCTGTAAATCAGCTTCCTTCCTTAATTGTTAGTCCTCCAGTACTTAAGTTCTGATATCCATCTTCTAATATTATCTTCTGATAATCTAAGTCCTGATATCCCTAAGTCCTGACTTTCAGTAAGTCATGATTTCAGTAAGAATGATATTTCCTGTTAGTTAAGATCTGAAAACTAAACATGAAACATATTAGACATGACATCTCAAATATATCCAACAGGAGTAGAGGTCAAGGAAAAGTTCAAGGAAAATCTTCTACACAGAACAAGTCAAGTTCTGATAAACAAAGTCTGATGTCAAGTTCTGATATTCTGATTCAATCAGGATCTAAAGACTCTCAGAAGTTTTTACAAACTCTAAAGCTAAAGGGGAAGCAGACTACTGTTTATTACAAAAATCCTAAAATCCAGACAATTGATGAGGAGATAGCTAGAAGATTATTTCTGAAACAAAATCCAGGAATGGTTTTGGAAACTCTTAAGGAGGAAGAAGCTAGATTTGCTGCTGAGAAGACAAATCTCAAGTCTAAAGCTTCTGATACAAAGAAACCTTCAAGGACTAAGGAAAAAGGTATTGTGATCAGGGAAAAGTCAAATTCTGAGATTTCAAAGTCCAAGACTAGATCACAAACTGAGATTGATCCTAAGTCAAAAGGGAAAGAAAAGGTTGGTGAACCTTTAAAGATTGAGAAAAGTTCTTCCATTCCAGTCTATCAAACTACAGTGCATGATAAAAATTTGATAGAAGATGAAACTGTTCAAATTCTGAAAAGAAGAAAGGTAATTGAAGAATCTAAAACAACCTATGACACTGCTCAAGTTGTTCAGAATGAAGAACAGCAAGCTACAAAAGAAATAACAAATTCTGATCAAGTTAATTTGGAAAAGATGACAATTGCTGATAAGAAGAAGCTGTTATGGAAGAAAGCTACTCCAGTTGAACCAAAATCCAATCTCTTGATGAATCAACTTGCAACATTTGGATTGAGATTCAAGCAACCTAGAGATAAAGCTGGATTAGGTTCTGATGAAGAGAAAATAAAAACAGGAGTAGAATTTACTTTAAGAGATCCTTTCATGTTGACAGACAAACCATATGAACAAATCAAAAAAAAGCACCTTGGCAAAGTGTTGTCATCTCAAATTGTGATAGATGCTCATGATAAGGATAATCTAAATGAAACATTGATTTTATTTCTCTATGATGGATTAACTTACAGACTAGCTAATATTGATGTGCTAAAGAAGCCTGTCAGAGAACTTCAACATATTCACTATCTTCTGGAAGTAAAATTTGATATTACAAGAAGATGGTCAGAATACATTTTGAAGGCTATAAGAGATCTATTCAGAATCTCTGGTACAAAGACTTCTCAGTATATACCAATGATTACTGAGATGATGAAAGAGAAATTCCTATGCTGAAGAATTCTGCTAAAGTGGAAGTTATTCTGAAAGGAAAATGCTTATGTTATAATGAAAACTCTTCACATCCTAGAGTTATCAGACTTGGTGATGGACTTGAAAGAACATCAATTCAAGCTCTCAGAGCTGCCATTTATCAGATTGGTGATAGTAAAGATGAAGAATTGATGCAGGTCAAAGCACAGTTAGTTGAGATTCTGTGGAAAGCTGAAGACATGCTGGTAAGAGATTTTGTTAAGAATCATTATGGATTCAGATTGATCCAGTGAAGTTGGTAAAGCTAAAGGACTGTAAGTTGTAGTTAATAGTCTTACTAAACTCTTATTGCATTTGAACTTAAATGTTTTTGACATCATCAAATCTATTAACTTGTATATGTTTGCACAATTTACAAGTTGGGGGAGATTGTTAGATATATTTGAGATGTCATGTCTAATATGTTTCATGTTTAGTTTTCAGATCTTAACAAATAGGAAATATCAGTACTTACTGGAACCAGTACTTACTGGAAGTCAGAACTTAAGGATATCAGGACTTAGATTATCAGAAGATAATATCAGAAGATGAATATCAGAACAGTTGGATATATTTGAGCTGTCATGTCTAATATGTTTCATGTTTAGTTTTCAGATCTTAACTAACAGGAAATATCAGTACTTACTAGAATCAGGACTTACTGGAAGTCAGGACTTAAGGATATCAGGACTTAGATTATCAGAAGATAATATCAAAAGATGGATATCAGAACTGAAGTATTGGAGGACTAACAGTTAAGGAAGAAAGTTGATTCATAGGAAAGAAGATTGAGACTAATACAAGAAGACGATATACATGGAAAGAGTTCGAGGACTAGAAGAATTATATAAGATATCTGGTTGATATATTTTAGGAGACAGAATTATATTCCATATCAACTAGAAGTTATCTTGTAACTATGTGGTCTATATAAACACAAACATAGGTTTACTCTATAAGAGTTACAATCATCGAGAAGATCATATATTGTAACCTAGAAGCTCTCGTGATATTTGTTCATCACTAAGAGAGAACAGTTCCATTGTAATAGAGTTTGTTATATCGAATACATCTATTATCTGTTACTTGTGCTTTAAATCGATTTGATTGTATTCTACAATGTATTCAACCCCCTTCTACAGTTTTGTGTGACCTAACAAGTGGTATCAGAGCCTATCTATTAACATACATACAGTAAAGATCCAAAACAGTCATGTCTGAAGAAGCAGAAAATCCAACCAAGCCCGCTAAAACTGAAGAAACTCCAAAGACTCAAACCCATAGTCAATATAAGACTATCAGGGTTCCCATGCTGAGACCGTCTGAATGTCCCATATGGAAAGTGAAGATGGCTATGTTTCTGGAAGCTACAGATCCAGAATACCTTGACAGAATTAATGAAGGATCACATAAGATAACCAAGCTCTCTTTTGTAGTTGCAGATCAGCCAGCAAAATCCGTACCAAAGGAGAAAAGTGAATACACAGCTGAAGATATATCATCTATTGCCAAGGATGCAAAGGTAAAGCATTTGCTGCATAGTGCCATTGATAATGTCATGTCCAATAGGGTAATTCACTGCAAGACTGCAAAGGAGATATGGGATGCTTTGGAGACAAGGTGTCATGGAACTGATGCAATCAAGAAAAACAGGAGGACTATACGCACTCAAGAGTACGAGCACTTTGACTCAAAAAGTGATGACTCATTAACTGACTTATATGACAGGTTTGTGAAACTCTTGAATGACCTGTCACTAGTGGACAAGGAATATGACATTGAAGATTCAAATCTAAAATTCCTTTTACCTCTTCCTGAAAGTTGGGATTTGAAAGCTACTATTATAAGAGATAACTATGCTCTTGATAAAACTACTCTTGATGAAATTTATAGAATGCTCAAGACTTATGAACTTGAGATGGATCAAAGAAGCAAGAGACATGGGAGAAAGTCAAGAACAATTGCTCTTAACACTGAGGAGGAATCCCCCAAAGTGGTTGTCTCAAAGAAAGGAAAAGGAAAAGGCTCTCATCATAAAGTCTGATTCAGAATCATCAAGTTCTGATGATGATGATTTAGAAACTGAAAGTCTACCTGAAGTAGATGCTGATGAAGAGATGATGAAGCTGTGTGCTCTTATGGTGAAAGGTATCACAAAGATAGCATACAGGAAATTCAGAAGAGGAATGAAGTTTTCCAGGAAAGGTAGAAGTTCTGATAAGAAGGGCTTCAGAAAGTCTGAAGGCAAAGGAGGAAAGTCTGACAGAGGAGATTACTCAAATGTCAAATGCTACAACTGTGGTGAGAAAGGCCACATATCTCCTGAATGCAAGAAAGGAAAGAGTGACAAAGGCAAGGCACTTATCACAAAGAAGAAAAGCTGGACAGACACCTCAGATTCTGAAGATGAGGAGAACTATTACTTAATGGCAATGTAATAGCAGTTCTGATGCTGCTGAGTGAAAGGTGCCTCAAACAACTTATGCCTTTCATACTGATGACATTACTGAGTTGAGATTATATCTTAAAACCATGTTTATTAGCTATAGAGATCAAACTTTAACATGTGAAAATTAACTTCTGAAATCTTGCTTTTAAAAAGAGGAATGATTATTTAGAAAAAGAGTTAGTATGTTCCATCAAACTCAGAAGGATGAGCAACTCAGGATATACTAAGTAGTGGAAACTGGAAAGAGGGCTTAGGTTAGGGTTAAATATCAAATGGTCACTCAACTGAATGTCATATATCGGTTTAATCATCAAAGTTAACGGGGTATCATTTGAATCACTAAAGTCATAATAAATATCATACATATACCTCAAAATATGTGCTCGAGAATTAAAATTTATTTTATGGAGTTCTATATATTTTTCTTGAATCCTATTATAACCAAATGAAAATATATGAATTCTAGTATTTTCTATAATAAAATAAGATTTTTTAAAATTTATCTACTATTTATTTTTAATTTTGTAGTCATTTGCTTTATTTAAACAAAAATAATTAGTAGATAATTTTTTAAAAATCTCAAAAATCATCTGAAATACTATGTATTCATAACTTTTCATTTGGTTGTAATAAAATTTTAAAAAAAGTTTAGAACTCCATAAAATAAATTTTAATTATTGAGCACATATTTTGAGGTATTTGTTTGATATTTATTATCAGGACTTGGACTAACTCTGGCAGAACAACTCAGAATATACTAAGTAGTGAGAATTGAAAAGAGGGCTTAGGTTATGGAGATGAGAAAAGTGAAAAAGGAACTGAACAAGTTAAGCCAATTATTGTTAAAGAGACTACTAAGCCAAAGGTAAATCCTGTTAAATTTGTAGCTAAAAATGTAAAGTCTGATTCTGAAAAGATGAAAGATATTGAGACAGAAGTGATAGTAGAGTCAACTTTTGACAAATTAGAACATGATAAACCAACTGAAGTTAACATAGGCTTAATGACAAAGAAGCAGCTTAAACATAAGCTGAAAGAGATTACCAGTGTAAACAAGGTAAAGGAAGCTAGGAAAAATAGGAATTGAAAGGAAGGTGTGAATAAAAGCAACAATTATATGTCTGTTCCTAATGCTCCTAGAAAGAAATGCTATAACTATGGAAACTCTAACCATCTGGCTTCTTTTTGCAGGAAGAATAAGAATATAAACTCCTTACCTTCTAAATCAGGAGTTAAGAGTCAGTCTGTTAGGTTTAAGCCACAAAATCCTTGTTTTCATTGTGGTAGTGTGTGGCATTCCATTTATACTTGTAAGGAATATCATAGTTTGTACTATGATTATTATCAGATAAAACCTTCTTTGAAGAAAGTTACTTTAATTCCTTCTAGTATAAAGTATGATGCAAAGTCTGATATTGGCAATACTGACAAGAAAAATGTTAGCATAAACTCTGATGTTAAATCCGCTGCAAATGTTAACAAACTTAAAAAGGCCAAAGGATCCAAGCAAGTTTGGGTCCTTAAAACCAACCTTTAGTGGTCTTTGTGACTGCAGGGAAATAGGAAGAACATCCTAGTTCTGGACAGTGGATGTTCAGGACATATGACTGGAAATAAAGCCCTGCTATCAGACTTTGTGGAGAAAGCTGGCCCAGGAGTTTCTTATGGAGATGGCAACATTGGGAAAACTCTGGGATATGGCAAGATCAATCTTGGGAATGTCATCATTGAGACAGTAGCTCTTTGTCTCGGACTTAAACACAATCTGTTGAGTATAAGTCAAATCTGTGACAGAGGTTATCATGTGGATTTCTTTGAAGAACACTGTGTAGTAATAAGTAATTCAACACGAAAAGTTGTTCTGAAAGGATACAGGCATGGTAACATTATGAAGCCAGACTTTTAACAAGTACTGATGGTTCTGCAATCTGTCTGTTGAGTAGAGCATCAATTGAAGAAAGCTGGAATTGGCACAAGAAACTCTCTTATTTAAATTTCAACAATATAAATGAGCTTGTAAAGAAAGATCTTGTGAGAGGACTGCCAAAAATAGTATTTGCTCCTGATGGCCTTTGTGATTCATGTCAGAAGGCAAAATAAAGAAAATCTTCTTTCAAGAGCAAAACTGAGTCATCAATTCTTGAGCCTTATCACCTACTGCATGTTGATCTATTTGGTCCAGTCAATGTCATGTCTATTGCAAAGAAGAAATATGCTATGGTTATAGTGGATGAGTTCACAAGGTACACATGGGTGTACTTCTTGCAGAAGAAGACTGAAAACTGCATCTACCCTAACTGATCATGTCAGACAGCTGGATAAATTGATCAAAGATTCTGTTAAAATCATAAGGAGTGATAATGGCACTCAGTTTAAGAATTCAATCATGAGTTCTGCAAAGATCATGGAATCAAACAGGATTTTTTTGCACCTGGAACTCCACAGCAAAATGGAGTGTAGAAAGAAAGAACAGAACTCTCATTGAAGCTGCACGAACAATGCTTGATGAAGCAAAGCTACTAACCTATTTTTGGGCTGAAGCTGTGCAGACTTCTTGTTTTACAAAAAATGCTACACTTATAAACAGGCATGGAAAAACACCATATGCGATGGTGAAGAAGAAGATGCCAAATCTGAAATACTTTCATGTATTTGGTTGCAAGTGTTTTGTTCTTAAGACTCATCCTGAGCAGCTGTCAAAATTTGATCTAAACGCTGATGAAGGAATTTTTGTTGGATATCCACTTTCCACAAAAGCCTTCAGAGTCTACAATTTAAGAACAAGAGTTGTCATGGAATCTATCAATGTCTCTTTTGATGATAAAAAGACTACTGGACTTGAAGATTTTGATGACCATGATCAGCTGATATTTGAGAATGAAGATTTAAATTCTGATCCTGAAAATTCTGATCATGTAAGTTCTGATGGATTAAGTTCTGATGTCATTGAAATTGTGGTAACAACTCCAAAGAAAAATGCACCTGTCCAGGGGGAGCAAGCTGAAGATCCTACCACATCTCAAGACTCTCGAGAAGCATCAGGACCTGTCACTGGCTCTTCAAGTTTTGATTCATCTAGTTCTGATGAGCCAAACTCTGATAATTCTGGAAGCTCTAATTCTTCAACTCCTGAAAAATCAAATTCAAATTCTGAAGTCTCAGAAGATGCTGATGGAGACAACATGGATCATGGGGAGGATCCAGTTCTAGAGATCAACTTCCATCTGCAAGGAAGTGGACTAAACCAAATACACTGATTTAATCATTGGAGATCCTGAAGCAGGTGTCAGAACTAGAACTGCAACTTCAAATGAATGTCTCTATCATTCTTTTCTATCTCAGACTAAACAAAAAAAAGTGGAAGAAGCTCTTCAAGATGCTGATTGGGTGCAACCAATGCAGGAAGAGTTAAATGAATTTGAAAGAAATAAAGTCTGGACCCTAGTGCCAAGACCAAAGAATAGATCAGTTGTTGGTACAAAATGGGTGTTCAGAAATAAAACTGACAGTGATGGTATAATTACAAGGAATAAAGCAAGACTGGTTGCTAAAGGTTACTCTCAACAAGAGGGTATTGATTATGATGAAGCATTTGCACTAGTTGCTAGATTAGAAGCCATAAGGATCTTTTTGGCTTATGCTACTCGCAAGAAGTTTAAAGTCTTTCAAATGGATGTGAAAAGTGCTTTTCTCAATAGAGAATTGGAAGAAGAGGTATATGTTGAACAACCTCTAGGCTTTGTAGATTCTAAATTTCCCAATCATGTCTACAGGCTTGACAAAGCACTTTATGGCCTTAAACAAGCTCCAAGAGCATGGTATGAGACTTTAGCTCAATTCCTTCTGGAAAGTGGATTTCACAGAGGCACAATTGACAAGACTTTATTATACCTCAACCATGGAAAGGACTTACTTTTGGTACAGATATATGTTGGTGATATCATATTTGGTTCTACTAATTCCAAACAGTGTGAGAAGTTTGCAAAGCTAATACAGTCAAGATATCAAATGAGTATGATGGGAGAACTCACCTATTTTATGGGCCTTCAAGTCAAGCAAACTAAAGAAGGCACTTTTATCTGTCAATCCAAGTATACCCGAAATTTACTGAAGAAATTTGGAATGCAAGATTGTTCAACTGCATCCACTCCCATGGCCACTGCAACTAAGTTAGATTAGAATACTGGTAAATCAGTAGATATTACTAACTACAGAGGTATGATTGGCTCATTACTCTATCTAACTGCAAGTAGACCTGATATCATATATGATACATGTCTTTGTGCAAGATTTCGGGCTGATTCAAGAGAACCTCTCTTATTAGTTATGAAAAGAATTTTCAAGTACCTTAAGGGTATAGCTGATCTAGGATTATGGTATCCTAGGGAATCCGACTTTAAGCTAATTGGTTACTCAGATGTAGATTTTGCAGGATGCAAAATTGACAGGAAAGGCACTAGTGGAAGCTGCCAATTTCTTAGAGGCAAATTGGTTTCTTGATTTAGCAAGAAACAAAAGTCAATTTCCACATCAACTGCAAAAGCAGAATATATTTCTGCAGGAAGCTGTTGTGCACAGTTTCTTTGGATGAAGAATTAGTTACTGGATTATGGGTTAGAATTTTCTAAAATCCCTATCTACTATGATAATTAAAGTTCTATTGCTATGACAGGTAATCCAGTTCAACACTCAATGACAAAGCACATCGGCATTAGGTATCATTTATAAGGGAACATGTGGATGAAGGTACAGTGGTATTGCATTTGTTCCAACAGATCGACAGCTAGCAGATATCATCACAAAACCACTATGTGAAGCTACTTTTATAAGATTGGTAAATGAACTTGGAATGGTTTCAGGTTCTTTCTCTAAATCTGCTTAGTTTTTGTTCTCATGCATCAGACTTTATGATCAGTGTTTACAGATTGTATTATCTATATGTAATATGTGCTTAATTTGAAAATTCATTAAATGCTGATTGTTATCTGATGTGGATTTATATACTCTGATAAGTGTTTGAATATTCTGTGACTATTCAATCCAATGAGGATAGCTGTGCTCGATGCTAACCTAGTAATCTTTAACATACTAGAAATCCTATGTTTTAATTAGTTGTTTATGAGGAAACTCATTAACACAAGCAGATTCTGATATTGAGCTTTGTCAAGTTTACTTATGTATCTTATTACTAAGTCACAAACTAGATTCTTATTTCTTATCTGTCAAATTCTAATGTCAGTAAATCTTAAGAATGAACTAAGTGCTGATAAGCCTCACTTATCAAAAGAAAAGAAAAGAAAAGAAAATAATAAAAGTCAGGTACTCCTTTGAGATCTAGAGTAAAAATGTGGAAGGGAAGACCCAAGTGCATTGCTGGTATTAAGTAATATGCATTAGAAAAGCAAATATTTTTCTTGGTGACTTTTCACACTCTATGATTACTGGAGAAATACTTTGATAACAGCATAAATTCTAATAAGCAATCGTGACTCACACTGAGAAGCCTTTGTAAAAAGGAATTTCAAAAGATGCATAAAATGAGCACAAACATTTGAGGTGGACTCATGCATAAATTTGTTCTATAGTAGACATCATGATTGATGACAGATTTTAAACATTTTTCTTAGTTATGCCTTATTTCTAAGATGTACTGAAGTTGATCAGACTTTAATCTTTATCTGATATTTTGCTCACTTTCACTCCATATGAATGATGAAAATTACTGTGGTGATTAAGTTGTTTTGACAAACAGTTAAGTGTCATTTGCATAACTTATGAGGACAAGTTCTTATGGAAGTTCTTATGATTAAACTCTGAAGAAAACAAGTCAGTATTTGTATGAAGAATCACAGAAAAATAAATTCACTATTTGAGTACAGAAAACATGTTCTGATGACTGTTAAAATATGATATAAGTTAAGTTCTGATATTAAATCTTGATGGAATCCTTGATGCTTACGTGACATTTTTCTTTACTTGACTTATTTGTGGTTAAATTTGAAACAGTCATATTTAAATCAGAATAAAATTGGGGTGAGATAAAAATAGTCATAATTATTATGGGTTAGTGGTTAACATGTATGTCTTGAAAAACTGCATGAGCACAGTAATTGTTAATTATTTCCCGTGCCCATTACCTCTTGCTTTAGATCTTTTACTGACTGTTATTATTACACATCAGTCTAGGGAGTCGAGGGATCATTATTTTTACTTGTAATTGTTAAACACTCCTCGCGTCCCTTGGTATTCCATTGCCTATTTAAATGACTGATCATTCATCAGTAAAATCACATTTGTTCATTTCTCTCAAACAATTGCTCATTTTAGTTGGTTTTACTGCTATGGCACAGAAACTGTGACCATTTTTCGAAATGGAATTCCGACTCTATATCCTATCAACAGCATTCCATTCGACATCTGGAATCAACTTTCGAGCAATATTAAAAATGATCTGCTGTCTTTCCAAAGAGAAGTTCATCTTGTATTCTTAAACAGCAGGAGCAAATCATTCGTATTGTTGTTCTATTTGTTGAAAATAGGAAGAAGAATTAATTGTCATTCATTCGTTACACATCACCGTCAGCTTTGTCAGTCTTCTTAGACTAGGACTAAGGCTGTTGATGTTAAGAATTTTAGGATAGGACTATCTTGTAATTTTTGCATGTAATTCATAAATTTCATGAAATGTACTCATCTGATATATTAATGAAATTTCCTTTAATTGCAAGATTTGTTCTTTGTTTCTCAAATTATATGACTGTGCATGTGTTAATTGCAATTTGTTAATCTTTACTTCATAATTTTTAACTTTATCATGTGATGAATGTTTTGATTTAAAAATGGTCAATAATAAATTTTGATGATTTAAGGAAATAATTGAAGCACGAGTTCATGCATCTGAACCTGTGATAATTGAAGCTGAGAATGTTACTTCTCAGAAAGAAACAGCAGCTCAAAGTTCTGATACTTTGAAAAGGAAATTTGTAAATTCTGATGCTGCTGAAGCAACTCCTTCATGGGCAAGGAAATTGAAGAAAATGAAGGCAAGGAGGTATTTGGCTAAGGCTATATCAGAAGATACTGAAGAAGCTGAGGAAGGGGATCAGGAATCTCTGATCTCACAAGAACCAATTATCATTGAAGCCCTTCCAGCTCAAGCCAAAGACACTGTTAATGACACAGTTCTTACCCCGCCTGTCTCTCTTATTAAAGCTATAAATGATGCTAAAGAAAAAACTGATAATTCTGAAATAGATATTCATAATTTGAATATACCTGATGTTCTTTATCTGGAAGCTCCATCTACATCAAAGACACCAGCTCTGGAGATAAATTCTGTTGATCAGAATTTAGATGATGTTATTCCAGAATCTCCAGTTGCTTCACACACTGTTGAGCTATCAGAATAGAATGAGTCTTCCTCAAGTTCTGATGACAGTGTTTCTGTTGAGACTCCAGTACCTACTCTGGGCAAGGAAGAATTGGTGAAGAAATTTGTTGAAAGGGAAGCACCTATTCCTTGGGAGGATACTCACAGAGGTGTTGAGTGGACCAAGAAGTGGAATGAATTAGATTTTATTCCATGTTCTAAAGTTCTGACAGAGCATATTACAAAGGCTGTTGAGTTGCTCACAAATGCTGATTTTAAGACACAACTCAAGATCACAGCTCTGTCTACACAACATCTTCAAGTTCTACATACTGCTACTCATGAAAAGGTTGATATACTCAGAGAACAAGCTGATAAGCTCGATCAAGTGCTCAAGCTTGAAAAAAATAGGTATATCATACCTATTTCTGAAAAAGTTGCAGCCATTAAGAAAACTTAAGAGAAATAACAGGCCCAAATTGTTGAGGTTCTGGTTAATCAAGTTCTCAGAAAGCTCAATTGGATGAAATCCAATCTTCAGTTGAACTTTTTCTTTCTCTCTTACTTCCTGATGATGCCAAAGAGGGGGAGAAGGTAGTTAAGTCCAAATGCTCACCTACTCAAGAACTGAAGAAAAAGGATGATAAAGGTGATGACCATGGAAACTCTGAAAAGATCAGAGGTCAAAGAAAAGTTCAAGGAAAATCTTCTATTCAGAACAAGTCAAGTTCTGATGTTGTGAATGCTCAAAGACTGAAGTCAAGTGGTGATAAGCAAAGTCTGATGTCAAGTTCTGATATTCGGATTCAGTCAGGATCTGAAGTCTCTCAGAAGTTTTTGCAAACTCTGAAGTTAAAGGGGAAGCAGACTACGGTTTATAACAAAGATCCTAAAATCCAGACACTTGATGAGGATATAGCAAGAAGATTATTTCTGAAACACAATCCAGGAATGGATTTAGAAACTCTCAAGGAGGAAGAAGCTAGATTTGCTGCTGAGAAGACAAATCCTAAGTCTACAGCTTCTAATGCAAAGAAACCTCCAAGGCCAAAGGAAAAGTGCATTGTGATCAAGGAAAAGTCAAATTCTGAAACTTCAAAGTTCAAGACTAGATCATAGAATAAGAGTAATCTTAAAGACAAAGGGAAAGGAAAAATTGATGAGCAAACCAAGTCACTGGACTTGAAAACTTCTCAAGATCTGATGAAACCAGTGTGTAAAATGCTTCAAGTATCTGATGATAATCTTGTTGAAGATGAAACTGTTCAAATTCTGAAAAGAAGAAAGATAAGTGAAGATTCTAAAATAACCTCTGACACTGCTCAAGTTGTTGTTCAGAATAAAGGACAGGACAGTACAGAAGAAACAACAAATTCTGATCAATCTATCAAGACATCAACTGCTGATAGTGCTCAAGTTGATTTAAATAAATTGACAATTGCTGATAAGAAGAAGCTGTTATGGAAGAAAGCTACTCCAGTTGAACTAAAATCTAATCTTATGATTAATCAACTTGCTACATTTGAGTTGAAATCCAAGCAACCTAGAGATAGAGCTGGATTAGGTTCTGGCGAAGAGAAGATTCAAACAGGAGTAGAGGTTACTCTAAGAGATCCTTTCATATTGACAGACAAACCATATGAACAAATCAAATAAAGGCACCATGACAAGGTGTTGTATGCTCAAGTTATGATAGATGCTCATGATAAAAAGAATATGAAAGAGAAATTAATCTTATTTCTCAATGATGGAAGGACTTATAGATTAACTGATTCTGATGTATTAAAGAAGTCTATCAGAGAACTTCAACATATTCATTATCTTCTGGAAGTAAAATCTGATGTACAAGAAGATGGTCAGAATATATTTTGAAGGCTGTAAGAGATCTATTCAGAATCTCTGCTACAAAGACTTCTCATTACAGTCTAATGATTACTGAAGGTGATGGAAGAGAAATTCCTATGCTGAAGAATTCTGCTAAGGTGGAAGTTATTTTGAAAGGAAGATGCTTATATTATAATGAAAACTATTCACATCATAAGGTTACCAGACTTGGTGGTGGACTTGAAAGAACATCCACGCAAGCTCTTAGAACAGCCATTTATCAAATTGGTGATAGTAATGAAGAAGAACTGGTGCAGGTCAAAGCACTTTTGTTAAGAATCATTATGGATTCAGATTGATTCAGTGATGTTGGTAAAGCTGGATGTTTTGTAAGTTGTAATTTATAGTCTTATTAAACTCTTATTGCATTTGAACTTAAATGTTTTTGACATCATCAAATATATTAACTTGTATATTCTTGCATAATTAGAAGTTGGGGGAGATTGTTGGATATATTTGAGATGTCATGTCTAATATGTTTCATGTTTAGTTTTCAGATCTTAACTAACAGGAAATATCAGTACTTACTGGAATCAGGACTTACTGGAAGTCAGGACTTTAGGATATCAAGACTTAGATTATCAGAAGATAATATAAGAAGATGGATATCAGAACTTAAGTACTGGAGGACTAACAGTTAAGGAAGAAAGTTGATTCACAGGAAAGAAGATCGAGACTAATACAAGAAGAAGATATGCATGGAAAGAGTTCGAGGACTAGAAGAATTATATAAGATATCTGGTTGATATATTTTAGGAGACAGAATTATATTCCATATCAACTAGAAGTTATCTTGTAACTGTGTGTCTATATAAACACAGACATAGGTTTACTCTATAAGAGTTACGATCATCGAGAAGATCATATATTGTAACCTAGCAGCTCTCGTGATATTTGTTCATCACTGAGAAAGAACAGTTCCATTGTAACAGAGTTTGTTCTATCGAATACATTTGTTTTCTGTTACTTGTGCTTTAAATCGATTTGATTGTATTCTACACTGTATTCAACCCCCTTCTACAGTGTTGTGCGACCTAACAAGAACTTAAGTACTGGAGGACTAACAGTTAAGGAAGGAAGCTGATTTACAGGAAAGAAGATCGAGACAAATACAAAAAGAAGATATACATGGAAAAAGTTAGAGGACTTAAAGACTTGTATAAGATATCTGATTGATATATTTTAGGAGACAAAGTTATATTCCATATCAATTAGAAGTTATCTTGTAACTGAGTACTATATAAATACAGACATAGGTTTACACTATATGTGTTATCATTATCGAGAAGATCAAACATTGTAACCTAGCAGCTCTCGTGATATTTCTCGTGATACTCGTTAATATTTTATAGATTTTATAGTTTTAATATTTATATTATTAAAATTATAATAAAATTATATTTTCAGTTAAGATTATATAGTGTATGAAGGTTGAGATTTGAAATATTAACTTTATTAGTATGTTTATAAATGATAATATAAAAGTTTGTTGTTAGCAAAATTCGAAACTGGGAATTTGAGTCATGTATAAATAATATTATAATTTTTTGCTGTTGGCGGGATTTGAACCTGAGAACATGAGTTGTGTGCAAATAATACTAGCATAATAGCCCTTGCGAGGCACGGGCCATTTCTAGCATAATGTGAGCAATACCTCTGTTTTATATGGTCGCCATAATACCTAGTGAGGTATGATTAGTTTGCTTCAGCAGTTTGTTTCGGAATATAAAATTTGTTACTTCTTCATGGTTAAAAAATTTTAGGCTACCGGCTTGCATTGCAAAAGTTATGTTGAGACGCATCAGTAATGCAAGAAATCTTTAGACTTTAATAATTATGAATTTGAACTCATTATAGTTTTTTATTAAGCGTCTCTTTAACTGTGTCTCCTCTCAGAAAGTCGGGTGGGGAACTGCATCTCTAACCGGAGCAAAAAGGCGTCTTCAAGCCAATGCTCTTCTACACTTCTCCAACGAGCGATTTGTTCTTTTGTCTAAGAGTTGTATACCAGTTTACAACTTCCCAACTGTCTACAGGTACCTCATTGGATCCGAACAGAGTTTTGTGCAGTCATTCGATGATCCCTCCCGCTATGGGTGTGGGCGTTACAGCTCCAAAATGCAGCCTGATATTCAGCTTGAGGACTGGCGGAAAGGGTCTCAATGGTTTGAAATTAACCATGATCTTGATACAAAAGTTGTGTCGGATACAAAGTACTACGCACTGTTCAAGAAGTATTGTCTGCTTGCTTGTTATCCAGATGAACACTACCTGCCAACTTATGTTCACATGTTTTACGGAACTTGTAATTCGAAACGATCAGTGACATATGTTGATTGGACATTAGGAGGACCACACCCTGCAACATTTACAGCAGAAAATATTACGAAAACTTTCATGAAATATATAAGGAATAGTGGGTTGCTTTGTGAATATAATGGGGATTGGACTCCTCTTTGTCATGTTTTTGCTAGAAAATTTGCTCCTCGTGCATTGAACCCCTTACTTAACCTCACCTCAACTGTGTTGGGATTTCAAGAATTATGATTCTTTTCAAATCGTATGAATATATATAAAGTTCTTCAGGCAGACCTTTTTCACTTGATATGTTCACTACAATTACAGCCGTTAGGTTCATGGTTAATGAGTCCGGTTAACGTAAATTGAAACCTCAATCCCATTAATTATAGTGTTTGGATTAGTAATTTTGATATATCAAATGGGAAGCTCAGTCGCTCAATGTGGGTAAATCATACCTTCACCAACCCTTAGGATTCGATATTATTCCCAATCTTATTTACCTCATTCACATATTCAATTCCGATTCCATGCCACAATCCAAATGCCCCCATAGAATATAGGAAAGTAGTAATGAAATGCAGTATTTTTCAAATATCCCGAGTCCTGGAAACTGGCCGAACACTAGTAAATGCTTCCAGATAAAAGTACTGGCAGTAAGTTGGTGGAACTTACAATATAGAAGTCTTTGATTAATAGAAATCTTAAAGTTTCTCTTTTAAATATCTTCATATGAGAACTTTTGTTTAGAACTATTTCATAACCTTCCTTGAACTAGTGATCTACCCTTCATTCAAATATAGCAATAAGTGGGGGTATCAGGCAAGAGGAATACATTGTCAATATTAAATTTTTTGGATAACAAGCGAAATTAAAAAGAGTTGATCTAAAAAAAGGATTATCTTCACGTTTGAAAATTAAAAAATGCGCAAACAGAATAAGCATCACACTACGCCATAGATGGCATGATATAATGCATTTCTACTGTTACAATAGGCCCGAAAAGAATTACAATAGACCTATTGTAACAGTAAGGGGCGTTGTACTTGCAAGCATTACATCAGGTCCCATATTGTAACACTTTGGCTACCTATTATAACATGACTAAAAGTATTACAATAGGCCCCTATGCATTGCCAATTTTAACATTTTATAGATGTTACATTAGGTTGGAATTATTTTGCAAAAGTGGGTCCCAATGTGGGTCCCCACATAGTATAATGTAACACTCTGCTTGTGTAATGTAACAGTGGTGCATTTTTATTATGCAATAGTAGGTTTCATTAATGTAACCCTACAATATATAAGGAAATTATACCACAATATGAAAATGTAAAAGTTAATTTTATATAATTTGAGATACATCCTCTGTTTAGAGGACAATTCGTGTACCAGATATGCTCTGTTAAACAAGAGTCCTAATACAAACAAATACCAAACTAATAAATTACATTTTGTGAAGCTAAATACATCAATTCTTGAATGAACAAACATGTTAAAAACTCTTGAGCAATGCACCGGACGAGCGGACTATAAGTTTCAGCTAAGACTTCACTCATAAGGCGTTGAAGAACCTACACGAATATATAATTTTATGATAGTGTGATATAAAAAATTATGAGAAATATTTTATATGAGAATCGTTAATATATATATTGATTTACTTGTACCTGTATAGAAAGCTTTTCGAAACATGTATTTTCTTTTTGATGAAAACCCAGCCCCTGTAAAATTACTATCACCATTAGTAACAATGCTGCTTAAGTAATTAAAAATCAGACTACTTAATATTGAAGATTTTTCAATAGGGTAATTACATACTTAAAAATGTACTTATTCCAGCCTAGTCATGATTTTAGAAAAAATACACAATTATTCTAAATAATTAATAAGGGTGGATAAACCTGGATTGCTCACCACAACCCAGCGATGCTGATAATATAATTTACTATATATGGCTAAGTCATATATATCTGAGCTTATTTTCTTGTTCGCGATCGGTTCGTTTAAGAAAACGAGCTGAGCCGAGCCGAGTTCACTTAAACGATACATGTACACTCTCCATAAATAGAATTACTATTTATTATTGCTCAAAGAAAAGATGCACTAAATTCACTTTAACATTCAGCTTGCAATATGGGTAAAAGAAACAAATTTCTGCTAGCACCGGCAATTTATGGAAAAGCAAACAATACATCATGTCATGATGACTTGGAATAACAATTGTAAACTTCAATCCACTTCCTTTTTGCTAAGGAACCTTAATCCACTTAAATACCTCAGATAGGCAAAAATTATTTATAGTAAACACAGACTCCTCGTAACAATGACAAAGCTATCTCATACATTTATAACCATCCTGACAAGGGCCAACAATAGTTTCGTGTTGCAGCATAATTTGTGCTTTAGTTGTTTAATGAAACACATTCCCATACCTTTGGTAGAATATTAAAACTATACTCGGCCATCTCAAGGACGTACCTTATGTCTGACTCTTCTTATGCTTTGCTTGACATGTTCCCAAGATTTTCTTGCCAATCTAGTAACTTTCTTATCAGAAGTAATGTCTTATTAGTTAGTCAACTGCATCACATACTGAATTAACATTAAGCAAATGTTAGAGAATGAATATCATTTACCTGCTTTTCCTTGGTGGATCTAGTGAAAAATACAAATGATTAAATTAGTGAACTGGCACATTAAAGCGATTGTTATTTTAATATAGCTTGAGCACTAAGATCACTAGTTGTCCTAAATAATATGACAAACAAATTTTATGAAAAATGACAAGATTTTAAAAATGATTAGTAATCGTCTCTTATATATCGGAAGAAGATAGATAAGGTTCTTAAAAAATATACTCGTCAGAAAACTATCAATTCAACACAGGAGACTAATTAGCTTCTCGTAAATATAAAAGTGAAAAAGTCATACCCGACATCAGCCAAGTCAGGATATATGGCTATGGCATCTCTAAAATCTTGCATAAGAAATGAAACACCGAGTTAGTTACTCAACTGCATTGCCAACTATTTGGCTGTAAAATGTAATCTTCTCAGATACTAGAGTTCCTGCATAGCCTTAGAGCACAGTATCTAGCACAAGAAAAAAGTTGCATCCTCTGAAATCAGTACTTGACCTGTAGACCGATGACACTATCCTCCACCACTACATAGTCTTTCTCTAACACACCAAGTCTCTGAAATTTTGGGAAAATTTAAATAGCAAGGAACATTAGTTAGAAACCAGAACACTGTAAACATGAAATATTGCTAAGTTTTAAATGATAAAATAGCAATTCAAGTTTACAAAAGGAGTTAAATAACTCGGTAAAAGCAGAGTATTCAAGCTTTGCATATAATTGAAGTGTGCACCTGGTTCAACTCTTGAGATGCTCGGTTATTGGTGGTAACAAGAACATTTCGGTGCTCAACAATCTGATTAGAATTCCAGATAAGGCCATACTTTCTGTAAAATATGGACTGGGAATCCCAGATGCCAATGATCTGAACACTGGAGTTACCTGAGGTAGAGAGTCTAACTCATTACTTGAGAAGGAGTAAACAAATCCTTCATCATCATTGTTTAAATCATCACAAGGTGGCATGGTGCTTGCTGAATTAAGAAAAGAAATTACGTCAATCAAATCAATATAGCATAATTATATCTCTCAAATAAATTAGAGTTTATGAATATAAGCAGCTTTGTTCTTACAAAATAAAAGTGTGGAGCCAGTACTATACTCTTTATAGTACTCTTTATGACTGTTCAGGCCAAGGTTCCCGTTTATTGTTGAACACGGCATTCAGTTTGGTAACATAATTAGCGGCAGATTTTTTTGTTAAGAATGAGTTTATAGATCTAAGATATAATTTAGTTTTATGCTTACATTTTGTAGTTTATTGAATAGTTTTTGTTTTGAAGTCCTTGTGCTCATATCTACCTTGGATCACCTATTATCTATGAATCCCTTCTTTGAGTATACGTGATTCCTCATACTGACTTTAAGGTCAAATATTGATTAATTGCAGAATAGTTCAATGATGGATGTTCCACTGCTCTATGTATCTAAGAGCTTACATAAATTTCTCTTAAGTTTAGGATAAAGTTATATTCTTACTGATGTGCCTATATTTGAAGAGTGCTTAATCAACCTTTTACAGTTGGTTTTCCGTACTCCTTTAATACAAACAGTAAATACAATCCCCAATTAACTCCAAACGCTCATGCATACCGAATACATACTATATAAACATTCAAATTTTTCTACAAAAATACACTAGCAAACACCAAAAAATCCAAACTTTAAATTCTGTTTGTCAAAATACTACTACATAAACCAACATTCACTAAAACAGAAACAAAATTTCCTAAAAACATAAATCTAATTCACCTGATTAGTACATAAACATGATCCCATACATATTGGCATTAAAAAATTAAAGGGGGACGAAATATACTTGTAAGAACAAGAAGAACAAAATTCAATATTTATTGTATGACCAATACCAATTCCTCCGATACCACCACTAACTTTCTGAAATCACAAAAAGGGTCAACAAGATTCATCAAGAATTCAAAAGGGTATATCAAAAATTCAACAATTAACATAAAATATAAACCTGGATAGGAAACTGAAGAGTTTCTTGAATGATCGGCGATGAAGATTGGATTTTGTGGTGATTGTGATGGTGATGTTGGGGGGTTTGGATGGAGGAGTAAACAGATTGACGATGTCTGAGAAGAAGAGGAAGAGGGGTAAGCCTACTATCAATGCAAATTACCTCACCTTCCAAGCACTATCGATACTCTGATCTTTGTTCTCCGCATCAAATTGTCATTCCGAAACGATCTTGTCCCTGTTCTCGTCAAAATTGGCATTCCAATTCTATCTTCAACATTGTCATCCAAGCTCATGTTACAGTAAATTCTAGCTTTGCACCTAATATGCTACAAAAAATCAAGTGGTGGTACAATCTTCACCCTAAAAAAAATGAAAATGAGGGTTGGATCAGTTGCTTGGCTTTTAATCAGTTTTTCCCAAAATTGATGCACATCCTAAGCGTTAGATATGGATCTATGAATCTATATCCTACGGATCTTGGAGAGGACATGCCCTCCAAAGATAAAAACCTTGTCGATAAAAATGCTCCTCTAAGAGGGCGCGCCCTCCAAGTTTAAAGACTTTTTTGAGTTAGATGCATTTCTTATACAGCAATTTCCCTCAAAGGGGTGGGAAAGATGCCAAAGGCCGAGGACACGCCTTCATAGATCAAGATGCGGAGGGCGCGCCCTCATGGTTAAGGATGAAATGATTTTTGGTTAGGTTTAAAAATAGTACGTACATATGTCTCCCATAATTGACGTATGAATCAATTAAAATTCTTTGACCGCGCCCTAAAAGCTAAACCAATATAGGTGCGCCTTATTAAGAGAACGACGTGTACAAATCTTTTGAAACCAAGAAAGTTAAAATTTCAATCCCTTTAACAATGACATATGGAATTTGGGGTAGTTGTTATAGCCAAAATTTGGTATGAAAGTTATCCGGGTCAAAGTCGGGTCAATAGAACTCAATTTGGATGGACGCCAAGAAAATAGGTTTTCACGGACAGCCAAGGACGAATGACCAAGGACGAACGTCCAAGGAAATGGGTTTTTGCTGGAAAAGTTAGGGCGAACCCAAACCTAGGAAAAGTTAGGGCGCGTCCAAACCTTGGGCGAGTTAGGGCGAGCCCCAACCTTGGACGTGTTGGGATGAGCCCCAACCTTGGACGAGTTAGTGCGAGCCCAAACCTAGTAATAGTTAGGGCGATCCCCAACCTTGGACGAGTTAGGGTGAGCCCAAATCTTGGAAAAGTTAGGGCGCGTCCAAACGCTGGACAAAGTTAGGGCGAGCCCCAACCTTGGACGAGTTAGGGCGAGCCCCAACCTTGGACGAGTTAGGGCAAGCCCAAACCTTGGACAGCTTGGCGAGCCAAAACCCTTGGACGGGTCAGGGCAAGCCCTTTCCATTGGAAAAGTTAGGGCGAGCCCTAAATATTTGATTGACAGGTTTCTTGGACGGATTCCTCAGACATGATTACTTAGACGGATTCATAATGCTTTTATTGGACAGAGGTAAGGCGAGCCCTAACCGTTGAATAAGTTAGGGCGCACCCTATAAAGAGATCAAAGGCTGATAACATAAGGTGGCGCCAACATACATAAATGTTTGGGTGCGCCCTTAGATTCTACTTGGCGTGAAATACAACTTTGACATGTTGTTTGGACGTTGACTTTGGATGCTTTAATATTGGATATATTTGAGATGTCATGTCTAATATGTTTCATGTTTAGTTTTCAGATCTTAACTAACAGGAAATATCAGTTCTTACTGGAATCGGGACTTACTGGAAGTCAGGACTTAAGGATATCAGGACTTAGATTATCAGAAGATAATATTAGAAGATGGATATCAGGACTTAAGTACTGAAGGACTAAGAGTTAAGGAAGGAAGCTGATTTACAGGAATGAAGATCGAAAGTAATACGGAATAAGATATGCATGGAAAGAGTTCAAGGATTAGAAGAATTATATAAGATATCTAGTTGATATATTTTAGGAGACAGAATTATATTTCATATCAACTAGAAGTTATCTTGTAACTGTATGTCTATATAAAGACAGATATAGGTTTACTCTAAGAGAGTTACGATTATCGAGAAGATCATATATTGTAACCTAGCAGCTCTCATGATATTTGTTCATCACTGAGAGAGAACAGTTCCATTGTAACAGAGTTTATTATATCGAATATATTTGTTTTCTGTTACTTATATTTTAAATCGATTTGATTATATTCTACACTATATTCAACCCCCTTCTACAGTGTTGTGTGACCTAACAAGTGGTATCAGAGCTTATCTGTTAACACACATACAGTAAAGATCCAAAACAATCATGTTTGAAGAAGCAGAAAATCCAACCAAGCCCGCTAAAACTGAAGAAACTCCAAAGACTGAAACCCATAGTCGATATGAGACTATCAGGGTTCCCTTGCTGAGACTGTCTGAATATCCCATATGGAAAGTGAAGATGGCTATGTTTTTGGAAGCTACAGATCCAGAATACCTTGACAGAATTAATGAAGGATCACATAAGATAACCAAGCTCTCTTTTGTAGTTGCAGATCAGCCAGCAAAAACCGTACCAAAGGAGAAAAGTGAATACACAGCTGAAGATATCTCATTTATTGCCAAGGATGCAAAGGTAAGGCATTTGCGGCATAGTGCCATTGATAATGTCATGTCAAATAGGGTAATTCACTGCAAGACTGCAAAGGAGATATGGGATGCTTTGGAGAAAAGGTGACAGGGAACAGATCCAATCAAGAAAAACAGGAGGACTATACTCACTCAAGAGTACAAACACTTTGACTCAAAAAGTGATGAGTCATTAACTGACTTATATGATAGGTTTGTCAAACTCTTGAATGATCAGTCACTGGTAGACAAGGAATTTGACATTGAAGATTCAAATCTAAAATTCCTTTTAGCTCTTCCTGAAAGTTGGGATTTGAAAGCTACTATTATAAGAGATAACTATGCTCTTGATGAAACTACTCTTGATGACATTTATGGAATGCTCAAGACTGATGAACTTGAGATGGATCAAAGAAGCAAGAGACATGGGAGAAAGTCAAGAACAATTGCTCTTAACACTGAGGAGGAATCCCCCAAAGTGGTTGTCTCAAAGAAAGGAAAGGGAAAGGCTCTCATCATAAAGTCTGATTCAGAATCATCAAGTTCTGATGATGATGATTCAGAAACTGAAAGTCTACCTGAAGTAGATGCTGATGAAGAGATGATGAAGTTGTATGCTCTTATGATGAAGGGTATCACAAAGATAGCCTACAGGAAATTTAGAAGAGGAAAGAAGTTTTTCAGGAAAGGTAGAAGTTCTGAAAAGAAGGGCTTCAGAAAATTTGAAGGCAAAGGAGGAAAGTCTGACATAAGAGATTACTCAAATGTCAAATGTCACAACTATGGTGAGAAAGGTCACATATCTCCTGAATGCAAGAAGGGAAAGAGTGACAAAGGCACTTGTCACAAAGAAGAAAAGCTGGACAGACACCTCAGATTCTGAAGATGAGGAGAACTATGCCTTGATGGAAAATACTGATAGCAGTTCTGATGCTGCTGAGTTAGAGGTACCTCAAACTACTTATGCCTTTCATACTGATGATATTACTGAGTTGAGATTATATCTTAAAACCATGTTTATTAGCTATAGAGATCAAACTTTAACATGTAGAGATGATGCTTTTTAAGTTAGAGATGAAGTGTTGCTTTTAAAAAGAGGAATGATTATTTAGAAAAAGAGTTAGTTATGTTCTATCAAACTCAGAAGGATAGAGATGATGCTTTTTAAGTTAGAGATGAAGTGCTAAAAATGAATAAATCTCTAAAACCTGAGTTAGAAAAGGAGAGAGAGATTATCAGGACTTGGACTAACTCTGGCAGAACAACTCAGAATATACTAAGTAGTGAGAATTGAAAAGAGGGCTTAGGTTATGGAGATGAGAAAAGTGAAAAAGGAACTGAACAAGTTAAGCCAATTATTGTTAAGCAGACTACTAAGCCAAAGGTAAATCCTGTTAAATTTGTAGCTAAAACTGTAAAGTCTGATTCTGAAAAGATGAAAGATATTGAGACAGAAGTGTTATCAAAGTCAACTTCTGACAAATTAAATCAGGATAAACCAACTGAAATTAACATAGGCTTAATGACTAAGAAGCAACTTAAATATAAGTTGAAAGAGATTACCAGTGTAAACAAGGTAAAGGCAACTAGGAAAAATAGAAATGGAAAGGAAGGAGTGAATAAAAGTAACAATTATATGCCTGTTTCTAATACTTCTAGAAAGAAATGCTATAACTGTGGAAATTCTAACCATCTGGCTTCTTTTTGCAGGAAGAATAAGAATATAAACTCCTTACCTTCTAAGTCAGGAGTTAAGAGTCAGTCTGTTAGGTTTAAGCCACAAAATCCTTATTTTCATTGTGGTAGTATATGGCATTCCATTTGTACTTGTAAGGAATATCATAGTTTGTACTATGATTATTATTAGATAAAACCTTCTTTGAAGAAAGTTACTTTAATTCCTTCTAGTGTAAAGTATGATGCAAAGTCTGATAATGTTAATACTGATAAAAAATTGTTAGCATAAACTCTGATGTTAAATCCGCTGCAAATGTTAACAAACTTAAAAAGGCCAAAGGATCCAACAAGTCTGGGTCCTTAAAACTAAACTTTAGTGGTCTTTGTGATTGCAGGGCAACAGGAAGAACATCCTAGTTCTGGACAGTGGATGTTCATGACATATGGCTGGAAATAAAGCCCTACTATCAGACTTTGTGGAGAAAGCTGGCCCAGGAGTTTTTTATGGAGATGGCAACATTGGGAAAACTCTGGGATATGGCTAGATCAATCTAGGGAATGTCATCATTGAATCAGTAGCTCTAGTCTCAAAACTTAAACACAATCTGTTGAGTATAAGGCAAATCTGTGACAGAGGTTATCATGTGGATTTCTTTGAAGAACACTGTGAATTATAAGTAATTCAACAGGCAAAGTGGTTCTGAAAGGATACAGACATGGTAACATTTATGAAGCCAGACTTTCAACAAGTACTGATGGTTCTGCAATCTGTCTGTTGAGTAGAGCATCAATTGAAGAAAGCTGGAATTGTCACAACAAACTCTCTCATTTAAATTTCAACAATATAAATGACCTTGTAAAGAAAGATCTTGTGAGAGGACTGCCAAAAATAGTATTTGCTCCTGATGGCCTTTGTGATTCATGTCAGAAGGCAAAATAAAGAAAATCTTCTTTCAAGAGCAAAACTGAGTCATCAATTCTTGATCCTTATCACCTACTACATGTTGATCTATTTGGTCCAGTCAATGTCATGTCTATTGCAAAGAAGGAATATGCTAAGGTTATAGTGGATGAGTTCACAAGGTACACATGGGTGTACTTCTTGCACAAGAAGTCTGAAACTGCATCTACCCTAACTGATCATGTCAGACAGCTGGATAAATTGATCAAAGATTTTGTTAAAATCATAAGGAATGATAATGACACTGAGTTCAAGAATTCAATCATGGAAGAGTTCTGCAAAGATCATGGAATCATACAGGAATTTTCTGCACCGGGAACTCCACAGCAAAATGGAGTTGTAGAAAGAAAGAACATGACTCTCATTGAAGCTGCACGAACAATGCTTGATGAAGCAAAGCTACCAACCTATTTTTGGGCTGAAGCTGTGCAGACTGCTTGTTTTACACAAAATGCTTCACTTATAAACAAGCATGGAAAAACACCATATGAGATGGTGAAGAAGTAGAAGCCAAATATGAAATACTTTCATGTATTTGGTTGCAAGTGTTTTGTTCTTAAGACTCATCCTGAGCAGCTGTCAAAATTTGATCTAAAAGCTGATGAAGGAATTTTTGTTGGATATCCACTTTACACAAAAGCCTTCAGAGTCTACAATTTAAGAACAAGAGTTGTCATGGAATCTATCAATGTCTCTTTTGATGATAAGAAGATTACTGGACTTAAAGATTTTAATGATCATGGTCAGCTAAGATTTGAGAATGAAGATTTAAATTCTGATTCTGAAAATTCTGATCATGTAAGTTCTGATGGATTAAGTTCTGATGTTATTGAAACTGTGGTAACAACTCCAAAGAAAAATGCACCTGTCTAGGGGGAGCAAGCTGAAGATCCTACCACATCTCAAGACTTTCGAGAAGCATCAGAACCTGTCACTGGCTCTTCAAGTTTTGATTCATCTAGTTCTCATGAGCTAAATTCTGATATTTCTGGAAGCTCTGATTCTTCAACTCCTGAAAAATCAAATTCAAATTCTGAAGTCTCAGAGAGCATAACTACGGGGGGAGAATCAAAAAATGATGATGGAGACGGCATGGATCATGGGGGAGGATCCAGTTCTAGAGATTAACTTCCATATGCAAGAAAGTGGACTAAAGCACATACACCTAATTTAATCATTGGAGATCATCAAGCAGGTGTCAGAACTAGAAATACAACTTCAAATGAATGTCTCTATCATTCTTTTCTATCTCAGACTGAACCAAAGAAAGTAGAAGAAGCTCTTCAAGATGCTGATTGGGTGTAACCAATGCAGGAAGAGTTAAATAAATTTGAAAGAAATAAAGTCTGGACCCTAGTGCCAAGACCAAAGAATAGATCAGTTGTTGGTACAAAATGGGTGTTCAGAAACAAAACTGACAGTGATGGCATAACTACAAGGAATAAAGCAAGACTGGTTGCTAAAGGTTACTCTCAACAGGAGGTTACTGATTATGATGAAACATTCACACCAGTTGCAAGATTAGAAGCCATAAGGATCTTTTTGGCTTATGTTGCTCACAAGAAGTTTAAAGTCTTTCAAATGGATGTGAAAATCGCTTTTCTCAATGGAGAATTGGAAGAAGAGTTTGCAAAGCTAATGCAGCCAAGATATCAAATTAGTATGATGGGAGAACTCAGCTATTTTCTGGGCCTTCAAGTCAAGCAAACTGAAGAAGGCACTTTTATTTGTCAATCTAAGTATACCAGAAATTTATTGAAGAAATTTGGAATGCAAGATTGTTCACCTGCATCCACTCCCATGGCCACTGCAACCAAGTTAGATAAGGATACTGGTAAATCAGTAGATATTACTAACTACAGAGGAATGATTGGCTCATTACTCTATCTAACTGCAAGTAGACCTGATATCATGTATGCTACCTGTCTTTGTGTAAGATTTCAGGCTGATCCAAGAGAACCTCACTTATTATCTGTGAAAAGAATTTTCAAGTACCTTAAGGGTACAGCTCTTCTAGGATTTTGGTATCCTAGGGAATCAGAATTTAAGCTAATTGGTTACTCAGATGCAGATTTTGCAGGATGCAAAATTGACAGGAAAAGCACTAGTGGAAGCTGCCAATTTCTTGGAGGCAGATTGGTTTCATGGTTTAGCAAGAAACAAAAGTCAATTTCCACATCAACTGCAGAAGCATTATATATTGCTGTAGGAAGCTGTTGTGCACGGATTCTTTGGATGAAGAATCAGTTACTGGATTATGGGTTAGAATTTTCCAAAATCCTTATTTACTGTGATAATCAAAGTGCTATTGCTATGACAGGTATCCAGTTCAACACTCAATGACAAAGCACATCAGCATTAGGTACCATTTCATAAGGGAACATCTGGATGAAGGTACAATGGAATTGCATTTTGTTCTAACAGATCAACAGCTAGAAGATATCTTCACAAAACCACTATGTGAAGCTACTTTTATAAGATTGGTAAATGAACTTGGAATGGTTTCAGGTTCTTTCTCTAAATATGCTTAGTTTTTGTTCTCATGCATCAGACTTTTTGATCAGTGTTTACAGATTGTATTATCTATATGTAATTTGTGCTTAATCTGAAAATTCATTAAATGCTGATTGTTATCTGATATGGATTTATATACTCTGATAAATGTTTTGAATGTTCTGTGACTATTCAATTCAATGAGGATAACTGTGCTAGATGCTGACCTAGTAGTCTTTAACATACTAGAAATCCCATATTTAAATTAGTTGTTTATGTGGAAACTCATTAACACAAGCAGATTCTGATATTGAGCTTAGTCAAGTTTACTTTATGTATCTTATTACTAAGTCACAAACTAGATTCGTGTTTCTTATCTGTCAAATTCTGATGTCAGTAAATCTTAAGAATGAACTAAGTGCTGATAAGCCTCACTTATCAAAAGAAAAGAAAAGAAAAAAATAATAAAAGTCAGGTACTCCTTTGAGATCTAGAGTAAAAATGTGGAAGGGAAGACCCATGTGCATTGCTGGTGTTAAGTAATATGCATTAGAAAAGCAAAAATATTTTTCTTGATGACTTTTCGTACTCTATAATTACTGGAGAAATACTCTGATAACAGCATAAATTTTGATAAGCAGTCGTGACTCACTTACACTGAGAAGCCACTGTAAAAAGGAATTTCAAAAGATGCATAAAATGAGCACAAACAGTTGAGGTGGACTCATGCATAAATTTGTTCTATAGTAGACATCATGACTGATGACAGATTTTAAGTATTTTTCTTAGTTATGCCTTATTTCTAAGATGTACTGAAGTTGATCAGACTTTAATCCTTATCTGCTATTTTGCTGAAAGCACACACTTTCACTCCATATGAATGATGAAAATTAATGTGATGATTAAGTTGTTTCTGACAAACAGTTAAGTGTCATTTGCATAAATTCTGAGAACAAGTTCTGATGGAAGTTATGATGATTAAACTCTGAAGAAAACAAGTCAGTATTTGTATGAGGAATCACAAAAAAAGATATTCACTTTCTGAGTACAGAAGCCATGTTCTGATGACTGTTAAAATCTGATATAAGTTAAGTTCTGATATTAAATCCTGATGGAATCCTTGATGCTTATGTGGCATTTTTCTTTACTTGACTTATTTGTGGTAAATTATGAAACAGTCATATTTAAATCAGAATAAAATTGGGGAGATAAAAACAGTCATAATCATTGGTTAACGTGTATGTCTTAAAAACTACATGTGCACATTAATTGTTAATTATTTCTCGTGCCCATTAACTCTTGCTTTTGATCTTTTACTGACTGTTATTATTACACATCAGTATAGGGAGTTGAGGGATCTTTATTTTTACTTATAATTATTAAACACTCCCCGCGTCCCTTGGTATTCTGTTGGCTATTTAAACCGACTATTCTTTCAGCCAAAACATCTTCTATTTTCTCACAAACTCATTCTCTTTTTATTCTTATCAACAAAAATGGTTCGTTTCAACCTATTCCTGAACTATGAAACCTTCAATATCGAGTTGAGTTGTGATGATTGGCAACAGGAGTGGACTGTCACTGCCATTCCTGAAGAGATCTGGAACTCAGTTCCGCAAGAGGTTCACAAAGACCTCTTGTTCTTTTCGATGGACTACCACCTCCATCTTGATCATCTAGAAGAGGAAAGGAGAGAAGCTCTCCATCAGCAAGAACGGCTCATCCGTCTTGCAGTGCTCTTCGTCAGCAGCAAAAGGAGCTAGTTGATAGGTCTTCTTAGACTAGGACTAGGGATGTTGATGTTAAGATTCTTAGAATAGGACTATCTTGTAATTTTTGCATGTAATTGATAAATTTCATGAAATGTACTCATCTGATATATTAATGAAATTTCCTTTAATTGCAAGATTTGTTCTTTGTTTCTCAAATTATATGATTGTGCATGTTTCACTTGCAATTTGTTAATCTTTACTTCATCGTTTTTAACTTTATCCTGTGATGAATGTTTTGATTTAATAATGGTCAATAATAAATTTTGATGATTTGAGGAAATAATTGAAGCACGAGTTCATGCATCTGAACCTGTGATAGTTGAAGCTGAGAATGTTACTTCTCAGAAAGAAACAGCAGCTCAAAGTTCTGATACTTTGAAAAGGAAATTTGTAAATTCTGATGCTGTTGAAACAACTCCTTCATTGGCAAGGAGATTGAATAAAATGAAGGCAAGGAGGTATTTGGCTAAGGCTATATCAGAAGATACTGAAGAAGCTGAGGAAGGGAATCAGGAATCTCTGATCTCACAAGAACCAATTATCATTGAAGCCCTTCCAGCTCAAGCCAAAGACACTGCTAATGACACAGTTCTTACCCCTCATGTCTCTCCTATTAAAGCTACAGATGATGCTAAAGAACAAACTGATAATTCTGAAATAGATATTCATAATTTGAATATACCTTAAGTTCTTTATCTGGAAGCTCCATCTACATCAAAGACACCAGCTCTGGAGATAAATTCTGCTGATCAGAATTTTGATGATGTTATTCCTGAATCTCCGGTTACTTCACACACTATTGAGCTATCAGAATAGAATGAGTCTTCCTCAAGTTCTGATGACAGTGTTTCTGTTGAGACTCCAGTACCTACTCTGGGCAAGGAATAATTGGTGAAGAAATTTGTTGAAAAAGAAGCACCTATTCCTTGGGAGGATACTCACAGAAGTGTTGAGTGGACCAAGAAGTGGAATGAATCAGATTTTATTCCATGTTCTAAAATTCTGACAGAGCATATTGCAAAAGCTGATGAGTTGCTCACAAATTCTGATTTCAAGACACAACTCAAGATCACAGCTCTATCTACAAAACATCTTCAAGATCTACATACTGCTACTCATGAAAAGGTTGATACACTCAGAGAATAAGATGATAAGCTCGATCAGGTGCTCAAGCTTGACAAAAACAGGTATATCAGACTTATTTCTGAAAAAGTTGCAGCCATTGAGAAAACTCAAGAGAAGCAACATGCCCAAATTGCTGAGGTTCTGGTTAATCAAGCTTCTCAGAAAGCTCAATTGGATGAAATCCAATCTTCAGTTGAACATTTTCTTTCTCTCTTACTTCCTGATGATGCCAAAAAGGGGGAGAAGGTAGTTAAGTCCAAATTCTCACCTACTCAAGAACTGAAGAAAAAGGATGATAAAGGTGATGACCAGAGAAACTCTGAAAAGAGCAGAGGTCAGTCAGATATCTTTTCTTCCAAGTATTCTATTCTTCATAAAATTCCTTCTTCATGCATATCTCTTCTTGCGTTTGTCTTGATCTTCTTTCCTTTCAATCAGCTGCATTCCTTATCTGAAAGTTTCCTTTAAGTCCTGATATTATCTCCTGATAATTATCTCCTAAACCTTAAGTACTGATAACTTAAGTTCTAACTTCAGTATAAGTGCTGATTTCGGTTAAGTACTGATTTGTCATGTTTAAGTAAGATCTGAAAACTAAACACAAATCATATTAGACATGACATTATCAAATATATCTAAAAATCTTCCCCAACTTATAAATTAGCATAAAATACAAGTTCAACAGATATTTGATGATGTCAAAAACATTAAGTACAAATGCATGAGAATTTGACTAGATAACTACAACTTACAGTCCTTAAAGCTTTACCAACTTTTACTTCTGATAACAACTTCAGTCTGTATACATATCAGAATTTAAGCAGTTGTAGATCTTGACTTGGCTTCACTTTCTGATCTCTTCAATATCAGGAGTTGTTCTGAGATAGTTCTTTAACAAACATCTCTCAGCATATATGAGTTCATCAATCATCCTCCTTTTAGCATCTTTAAGCTCTGCAGTATCTTCACCAGTTTGGAAGATAGCATATCTAAGATCATTAATTTTTGCTTTTCTCAACTCCTGATATAGTCTTATGACATAGGCTTTGTCAGACTCTAGATTGAATTCAAGTCCCTTAATACCAAGATATGTTCTGATCTTTGCAGTATTAGGCTTCATATCAACAATATCACCCTTATGATCTCTGTACTTGGGACAGTATGTGATGTCAGACTTCACAGAATAAAGCTTCTTCTGTCTCTGAATTTAAGCCTTTAAATAATTTGCAGCACTTTCTATTATTATGTCCTTCACTTGAAGTAAGAATAAAACTTGTTCTAGTTCCTCAAAATACTTCAGCGGTATAGTATTTTCCCTTATATGGTAAACCCTTCCATCTGTCATGAAATATAACAAGATATGTTTTTTCAAGAAAGTATGGTAGACCATCTGTACAGATTCAAGTTGATTCTATCTTTCAGGAGTTGCTCCAATACCTGGTTCACTTAAGGAAGCTGTATCATTGGTTATATTCTGCACTCTTCTTTCATCAGCACTACCCAATCCAGATTTATCTCTTGCTTCCTTTCCAATAACCACTCTTGCTTCAAAACCACTTGATGCAGTCTTCAAAGGTTGAGTATGTTTGGCTTTAGTGAATCCTGGTAGGAGTAACTTTGAGGATTTAACATGAGTAATGTTAGAGGTTTCCTTTGACTTATCTTCTGATATCAAGCCAACTTGAGCTATGTCAGAGGTTGCTTGCTTCATTGTTATATCAGAACTAACTATATCTTGACTCTGAACAACTTGAGCCATGTCAGAGGTTGTCTTAGAAATCTTCCTTGAAGTCAGAGTAAGATTAACATCTTCATCAGAAATTTCTTCATCCATAGGAGGCACATAAACCTTTACAGGTTCACCAACTTTTTCTTTGCCATTGGACCTTGGATTTATCTGCAATTGTGATTTGGCTTTAGTTGCCACAGGATTTGTCCTTTCTTTTATCACAATGCCTTTAGCCGTAGGAAGTTTCTTTTTAACAACAGAAGCTTCAGATTTGGAGTTGACTTTTTCTAACTTAAGTCTAGCTTCTTCTTCCATTAGACTCTCAAAGTCCATTCCTGGATTTTCTTTCAGAAATAATTGTCTTGAAATTTCTTCATCAAGTTCCAAAAGTTCATCAGAACTTATCCTTTTACCAGCATCAGAAGTTATTCTTCTCCCAGTATCAGAACTTGTTCTATGACTTGTAGTTCCGGCTTTACTTGATGAAAAACCTTCACCTTGACCATGACCTCCACCCATTCCAAAGTTTCCCGGGTCATTACCATCATCCTTTTTCTTCAGTGCCGGTTTGCATTTTGACTTAATTACTTTCTCCCCCTTTTTGGCATCAGCAAGTAAAAGAAGAGAGAGAAGCAATTCCACTGAGGATTGGATCTTATTGAGTTGAGATTGCTGAGAAGCTTGATTTTTCAAAATTTCATCAACCTGAGACTGTTGCTTCTCTTGGGTTTTCTCAATGTTGGTGATTTTGTCAAAGGAAGGTTTGAAAAACCTCTTCTTGTCCAACTTGACAACTGTATCTTGCTGCATTAAGGTTTCTTGAATCTTGTCCACCTTGGCCTGAGTTACAGAGTGTTGACCTTGAAGGTTCCTTGTACTAAGTGCAGTAACTCTTAGCTGTGTCTTGAAATCATCATTTACTAGCATCTCATCAGCTTTTGCCAAGTGATTAGGAAGAATCTTTTGAGTAGGGACAAAGGTAACTGTGTTCCACTCCTTAGTCCACTCTTGTCCTCTAGGAGTTTCACTCCAAGGTACTGGTGCTTCCCCTGTAACAAACTTTTTGACTATCTCAGCTTTTGAAGGAGTTTGTAGAGGTGCATGTCCAGAAGGACCAGCTGCATCAACATCTAAATTTGTAGCAGCATTACCAGTAACATCAACATTTGCAGTATCAGAACATACAGAGGCAACATCTTCAGCATCCTCTGATAAAAGAACAGTATGAGAAGCTATGGAGGCTTTAACATCATCCTCTAAGGGGTGATCTCCAACTAAGTTCTGATCAACATATATATTCTGATGCTCACCTAAAATCTGATCTTCAGTATCTAGATGCAGAGAAGGTGTTGTAGGCAATTCTGGATTAAAATCAGCATCAGGAATTGGTGTTGTTGGTGGAGTGACTTGAGTTGGTGGAGCTTCTAGATATAAAAACTGAGGCACTTCCAAGTTATATAAGTCAATTTCATCACTTGGCCCCTGGTTATCAGCATGTACTGGAGATACTGGAGGTGTAGGAATGTGAGTAGTTTCTGGCTCATGTAGTGGAGAGTAATGAGTTGCATGAGGGTCTGGATCAGCACTAGGAGAATTGTGAGCTTTAACAGGGTCTTGTGAGATCAGAGATTCCTGATCCCCTTCCTTAGCTCCTGCTTCCATTCCTTTACCAGAATCTTCAGGCCTTTTTGCCAATGTTTTGAATCTTTTAGCTTTTAAGGTGACTTTAGGAGCTATATCATCAGAATTACATTTTCTAAGCCTTTTTAGGGGCCTAGAACTCCCAATATCAACATCCTCCTGAGAAGAGACCTTCTCAGCATTTCGAACAATAGGTTCTGAGACGGGAACCTGTTCCTCAGCATCTGATTCATCTCGCAGAATGAATCTCCTTCTCTTCTGTTGTGTCTGAGGTACTTTCTTAGTCCTCTTAGGTTTGGAAGATGAAGGCTGCACTGTAGGATCGGAAGGTTGAGGTTGAGAAGTTTGTGGTGGTTGAGTAGAGGTGGTAGGTGCTGATGGATGTGGTTCAGATGGTTGAACATCAGGATATAGTGCAGTGTACTTAACATGATCATAGGTTATTATTGTTTAACAGATAAAGGAATTAAGAGGGGTCTTAATATAGCCTTCTTATTATCAGTAGATAATAAGTCAGTAAAAGCTCTTTTAGCTATTCTGAATGATGAAATTAATTCATCAGCATTTTGGGGCTTATTATCACAACAGAAACTATAGATAAGCTGACGAAATCTAGCAAAATAACAGTAGATCTATCTTCATTCATTCTGTCTCCAATAAAACCTAAGACAGCACTTGCATAGTCAAAATCAGTTCGATTTATGAGAGGATACCCGATTTGTTGGCTGAATATGGGAATTACATCAAAATTGGAACATTTGTTTGCAAAAGCCTTGGTTATGCAATCAAAGAAGAAATTCCATTCCCTCCTTATGAAAGATCTCTTCAACTTGCCCAGCTTTGCCAATGTCCTTTCATATCCCAGACTGGCCATCATGTTTTGAAAAACTGGCTCGTCAACAGTAGAATAAACACAGTTCTCAGGTAGCTGCAGTACTTGTCGAACCGTAGACAATGTCACAACATACTCATCCTCCCCTGATGAAAAATAATACTTGGGGACCCTTGAGCACCACCATCATCATATACACCGCTTCTCCAGAACTCCAGTACTTGAGTACCAGAGACTGCTTCGGGTTCAGTCAGAGCATACCCAATATCAGAACTAGCAAGAAAGTCCTGAATGAAGTGAAGTTCAGATGGGGATTCTGACTTGCTAAGAATAGCAGAGAAGTTATTAGGAACAAACGTAGCTCCATCAAAAATTATGTCCTTGGGTGCCATGAGAAATTTGTGAGAAAGAAAATTGCCTGTAAGGTGTTTGATAGAATGTATGTATGAAAAATTGTCAGTAGATGAGAGAGAATAAAAGTAAAAAGAGAGAGATAAAATATGAAAGAAAATAAAAGATTTTATAATCTTTTCTCTCTTTTACTTATACACGGTAGAAAAGGTAACCGTTGAGACACCTGTCAGACATGCAGCAGTAAAAGATAATTAATGGGCACGGGTATTCAGTAATCATTACTTATCACATGCAGTTTTTTAAGGAGAAACTGTTCCACTTACCAAGTAATCCCATTAATCAAGGTAGTTCAGTTTTATTTTAAATTTTAAAATTGTTCCCACTTAATAAATTTTTTATCACTGCGTGACCAATATTCTGTAAAAATATGAACAATGAGAGAATGACCATTAATAAACCAAGTAAACAAATACTTCCACGTCAGAATCAGAACTTGATTTGTATCAGAGCTAAAAAGGTCATCAGAATATGGTTAGTATCAGGATTTAAAATGTTATCAGAATATCAAACGACTCAGAGATAAAATCTTGCATAAATATAAAATTTCATTGATATATTGAGCAAATACATTTCATGAAATTTAAATTACATGCTTAAAAGTACAAGATTGTCCTAAGCTACAAATCCTAACATCAACAGCTTTAGTCCTAAGCTAAGAAGCTAGACAAAGCTAACGGTGAAGAGAAACAGATAACTGCAATTATTTCTTCTTCCTACTCTCAACAAAAAGAACAGCGAGACGAATGATTCGCTCCTGCTATCGGAGAGCTTCTCTCTGTTCCTCTTTCAAACGCTCAAGATGGCGATGATAGTCCATGTAGAAGAACAAGAGGTCTGTGAGGACCTCTTGGGGAACTGAGTCCCAGATTTCATCAGGAATGGCAGTGATATGCCATTCCTGCTGCCATTCAGTACACCTCAAATTGATAGTGAAAGTGTCATAGTTCAGAACTAAGTTAAAGTGAACCATGTTTGTGATGAGAAAAAAAATGAGTTTAAGAGAAAATGAGAGATGTGTTGGCTGGAATGAGGTGTTGGTTTATATAGCCAATAGAATACCAACAGACGCAAGGAAAATTGAATAGTTACAGGTAGAAATAATTCTACCTCGTCTCCCTAGACTGATGAGAATAATAACAATCATAGGAAGTTTAAAACAGGATTTAATGCGCACACGAAACAAGTAAAAATTACTGTGCATAGACGAGTACCGCTAACCCAAATTATGTTGACTGTTAATATCTCACCCAAACATATTCTGATTTTAAATAAGACTGTTTCAGATTTTACCCACAAATAAGTCAAGCAAAGAATCAGAGTTTAATATCAGAACTTAGACTTATATCAGAACTTAACAGTCATCAGAACATGATTTCTTAACTCAAAAAGTGAATGCCTATTTCTGTAATTCTTCACACAAATTCTGATTTCGTTTCTTCAGAACTTAATCATCAGAACTTCCATCATTACTTGTCCTCAGAATTTATGCAACTGACACTTAAACGTTCATCTAAAACAACATTTATCACCACAGTAATTTTCATCATTCATATGGAGTGTATATGTGTGCAGTAAGCTAAATATCAGATAAAGATTAAAGTCTGATTCACTTCAGTACATCTTAGAAATAAGGCAAAACTAAGAACTTTGCTTAAAATCTGTCATGCTACTGAAGTCTACTTTAGAATAAGTTCATGCATGAGTCCACCTCAACTATTTTGTGCTCATTTTATGCATCTTTTGAAATTCCATTTTACAGTGGCTTCTCAGTGTAAGTGAGTCACGACTGCTTATCAAAATTTATGCTATTATCAGAGTATTTCTCCAGTAATCATAGAGTGTGAAAAGTCACCAAGAAAAATATTTATTTTGCTTTTCTTATGCATATTACTTAATACCAGCAATGCACTTGACTCTTCCCTTCCACATTTTTACTCTAGATCTCAAAGGAGTACCTGATTTTTAATTTCTTTTTCTTTTTCTTTTGATAAGTGAGGTTTATCAGCACTTAGTACAATCATCAGATTTACTAACATCAGAACTTAACAGATAAGAAGCACTATTCTAGTTTGTGACTTAGTAATGAGATACACAAAGTAAACTTCAACTAAGCTCAGTATCAGAATTTGCTTGTGTTAAGAGATTTTCACATGAATAATTACTTCAAACATGGGATCTTTAGTATATTAAAGACTACTAGGTCAGCATCTAGCATAGTTATCCTCATCGGATTGAATAGTCACAGAAACATTCATCTCACTATCAGAGTTTAGAAATTCACATCAGACAACAATCAGTACTTAAGCAATTTTCAATTAAGCACAGAATACACAAAGATAGTAATATCTGTAAATACTGATCATAAAATCTGATGCATCAGAACAAAAACTAAGCAGATTTAGAGAAAGAACCTGAAACCATGCCAAGTTCATTTACCAATCTTGTAAAAGTAGCTTCACACAGTGGTTTTGTGAAGATATCTTCTAGTTGTTGATCTGTTGGAACAAAGTGCAATTCCACTATACCTTCATCCACATGTTCCCTTATGAAAAGGTACCTAATGCTGATGTGCTTTGTCATTGAGTGTTGAACTTGATTACCTGTCATAGCAATAGCACTTTGATTATCACAGTAAATAGGGATTTTAAAATATGTTAACCCATAATCCAGTAACTGATTCTTCATCCAAAGAATCTGTGCATAACAGCTTCCTGTAGCAATGTACTTTGCTTTTGCAGTTGATGTGGAAATTGACTTTTGTTTCTTGCTAAACCAAGAAACCAATCTGCCTCCAAGAAATTGGCAGCTTCCACTTGTGCTTTTCCTGTCAATTTTGCATCCTGCAAAATTTGCATCTGACTAACCTATTAGTTTAAAGTCTTATTCTCTAGGATACCACAATCTCAGATCAGATGTTCCCTTAAGATACTTGAAATTTTTTTTCACAGCTGTTAAGTGAGGTTCTCTTGGATCTACTTGAAATCTTGCACAAAGACAGGTAGCATACATGATATCAGGTCTACTAGCAGTAAGATAGAGTAGTTAGCCAATCATACCTCTATAATCAGTAATATCTACTGATATAACAGTATCCTTATCCAATTTTGTTGCAGTGGCCATGGGAGTGGATGCACTTGAACAATCTTGCATTCCAAATTTCTTCAGCAAATTTCTGGTGTACTTGGTTTGACAAATAAAAGTGCCTTCTTCATTCTGCATGACTTGAAGGCCTAGAAAATAGCTAAGTTCCCCATCATACTCATTTGATATCTTGACCGCATCAGTTTGGCAAACTTCTTGCAAAGTCTGTCATTCGTAGAACCAAAAATGATATCATCAACATATATCTGTACCAAAAGTAAGTCCTTTCCATGGTTGAGGTAGAACAGAGTTTTGTCAATAGTTCCTCTGTTAAATCCACTTTCCAGAAGAAACTGAGCTAAAGTCTCATACCATGCTCTTGGAGCTTGCTTAAGGCCATAAAGTACTTTATCAAGCCTGTAGACATGATTTAGAAATTTGGAATCTACAAAGCCTGGAGGTTGTTCAATATCCATTTGAAAGATAGTAAACTTCTTGTGAGAAGCATAAGCCAAAAATATCCTTATGGCTTCCAATCTAGCAACTGGTGCAAATGTTTCATCATAATCAATTCCCTCCTGTTGAGAATATCCTTTTGCAACCAGCCTTGCTTTATTCCTTGTAATTATGCCATCACTATCAGTTTTGTTTCTGAACACCCACTTTGTACCAACAACAGATTTGTTCTTTGGTCTTGGCACCAGGGTCCAGACTTTGTTTCTTTCAAATTCATTTAACTCTTCCTGCATTGCTTGCACCCAATCAGCATCTTGAAGAGCTGCTTCCACTTTCTTTGGTTCAGTCTGAAAGAGAAAAGAATTATAGAGACATTCACTTGAAGTAGCTGTTCTAGTTCTGACACCTGCATCAGGATTTCCAATAATTAAGTCAGCTGTATGTGATTTAGTCCACTTCCTTACAGATGGAAGGTTTTCTCTAGAACTGGATGCTCCCCCATGATCCATGCTATCTTCATCAACATTTTCTAATACTCCCCCTGAAACTATGTTCTCTGAGTTGGATCCTTCAGAATTTAAGTTATCAGAACTATCAGAACTTGGCTTATCAGAACTTGACGAATCAGAACTTGAAGAGCCAGTTTCATGTTCTGATGCTTCTTGAGATGTGGTTGTATCTTCAGTATGCTCCCCTTGCACAGGTGCATCTTCCTTTGGCGTAATCACCACAGTTTCAATAACATCAGAGTATAATCCATCAGAGTTTGCAGTATCAGGATTTAGACTGTCAAGATTTTCAGTATCAGAATTTAAGTCTTCATTTTCAAATCTCAGCTGATCATGATCATTGAAATCTTCAAGTCCTGTAATCTTCTTATCATCAAAGGAGACATTGATAGATTCCATGACAACCCTTGTTCTTTAATTGTAGACTCTGAAGGCTTTTTTGGAAAGTGGATATCCAACAAAAATTCCTTCATCGGCTTTTAAATCAAATTTGGATAGCTATTCAGGGTGAGTCTTAAGAACAAAACACTTGCATCCAAATACATGAAAATACTTCAGATTTGGCTTCTTTTTCTTCACCATCTCATATGGTATCTTTCCATGCTTGTTAATGAGTGTTGCAATCTGATTAAAACAAGCAGTTTGCACAGCTTCAGCCCAAAAATAGGTTGGTAGCTTTGCTTCATCAAGCATTATTCGTGCAGCTTCAACAAGAGTTCTATTCTTTCTTTCAACAACTCTATTTTGCTGTGGAGTTCCAGGAGCAGAAAATTCCTGCTTTATTCCATGGTCTTTGCAGAACTCTTCCATGATCAAATTCTTGAACTCGGTGCCATTATCACTTCTTATTATCTTCACAGAATCTTTGACCAATTTATCCAGTTGCTTGACATGATCAATCAAGATAGATGCAGTTTCACTTTTTGTGTGCAAAAAATACACCCATGTGTATCTGGTGAACTCATCCACTATGACCATAGCATATTTCTTCTTTGCAATAGACATGACATTCACTGGACCAAATAGATCTACATGTAGTAGGTGATAAGGCTCAAGAATTGATGATTCAGTCTTGCTCTTGAATGAAGATTTTCTTTGTTTAGCCTTCTGACAAGAATCACAAAGGCCATCAGGAGCAAATACTGATTTTGGCAGTCCTCTCACAAGATCTTTCTTGACTAGTTTATTTATATTGTTGAAATTTAAATGAGAGAGTTTCTTGTGCCAATTCCAGCTTTCTTCAATTGATGCTCTACTTAACAGACAGATTGCAGAACCATCAGTACTTGTTGAAAGCTTGGCTTCATAAATGTTACCATGCCTGTATCCTTTCAGAACAACTTTGCCTGTAGATTTGCTTACAACTTCACAGTGTTCTTCAAAGAAATCCACATGATAACCTCTGTCACAGATTTGACTAACACTCAGCAGATTGTGTTTAAGTCCTGAGACCAGAGCTACTTCTTTAATGATGACATTCCCAATATTGATATTGCCATATCCCAGTATTTTTCCAATGTTGCCATCTCCATAAGAAACACTTGGGCCAGCTTTCTCCCCAAAGTCTGATAGCAGGGCTTTATTTCCAGTCATATGTCCTGAACATCCACTGTCCAGAACTAGGATGTTTTTCCTGTTGCCCTGCAATCACAAAAACCATTAATGATTAGTTTTAAGGACCCAAACTTGTTTGGATCCTTTGGCCTTATTAAGTTTGTTAACATTTGCAACAGATTTAGCATCAGAGTTTATGTTAACATTTTTCTTATTAGCATTTACACTATCAGACTTTGTATCAGAACTTACACTAGAAGGAACAATGCTAACTTTCTTTAAAGAAGGTTTTATTTGATAATAATCATAGTACACACTATGATATTCCTTACAAGTATAATTGGAATGCCATAAACTACCATAATGAAAACAAGGATTTTGTGGCCTATATCTAACAGACTGACTCTTAACTCCTGATTTTGAAGGTAAGGAGTTTATTTTCTTATTTTTGCTGCAAAAAGAAGCCAGATGGTTAGAACTTCCACAGTTATGACATGTTTTTCTAGGAGCATCAGGAACAGGCTTATAATCATTGCTTTTATTCATGCCTTCCTTTCCATTCCTATTTTTCCTAGGTGACTTTACCTTGTTTACATTCTTAACATCTTTCAGCTTATGCTTAAGCTGCTTCTTTGTCATTAAGCCTACGTTAACTTCAGTTGTCTTTTCCTGTTTTAGTTTGTCAGAAGTTAATTCCTCTTTAACTTCTGATTTCTCAGTATCAGACTTTACAGCTACAAACTTAACAGGTTTTAACTTTGGCTTTTGTTTAACAACTATAGGCTTAATTTCTACAATTCCTTTATCATTCTTATCATCTCCATAACCTAAGCCCTCTTTCCAGTTTCCACTACTTAACAAATTCTGAGTTGTTCTGTTAGAGTTAGTCCAAGTCCTGATAATCTCTCTTTCCTTTTCTAACTCAGATTTTAGAGATTCATTCATTTTAAGTACTTCATCCCTAACATAGAAAGCATCATCTCTATCTTTCTGAGTTTGATGGAACATGACTAACTCTTTTTCTAAATAATTATTCCTCTTTTTACAAGCAAGATTTTCATTAGTTAATCTTTCACATGTTAATGTTTGATCTCTATAACTAATGAACATGGTTTTAAGATATCTTCCCAACTCATTAATGTCATCAGTATGAAAGGCATAAGTAGTTTGAGGTACCTTTAACTCAGCAGCTTCAGAACTGCTATCAGCATTTGCCATCAAGGCATAGTTCACCTCACTTTCAGAATCTGAAGTGTTTGTCCAGCTTTTCTTTTTTGTAACAAGAGCCTTGCCTTTGTCACTCTTCACTTTCTTGCAATCAGGAGATATGTGTCCTTTCTCACCACAGTTGTAGCATTTGACATTTGTGTAATCTCCTCTGTCAGACTTCCCTCCTTTACCTTCAGATTTTCTGAAATTCTTCTTATCAGAACTTGCACCTTTTCTGGAAAATTTCTTTCCCTTCCTGAACTTTCTGTATACAATCCTTGTGATTCCTTTCACCATAAGAGCACACAGCTTCATCATCTCTTCATCAACATCCATCTCTGGCAAGCTTTCAGTTTCTGAGTCATCATCACTATCAGAACTTGATGACTCAGTGTCAAACTTTGTGATGAGCACTTTTCCCTTGCCTTTCCTTGAGGTAGCTGCCTTGGGGGATTCTTCCTCAGCCTTAAGAGCAACTGTCCTTGACTGTAACACCCCCAGATCCGGGGTCAGGGATCCGGGTTGTCACGAGTTCCATTTCCCTTAATAATACTTAACCTTAACAATCAACCAACTACTGCGTACTGTGACCCCACAATATACACACACACACCACAAGTTATAGTCTCAGAGATGAAAACCAAAAATAACACAAGTCATTTATTCCACAATTATAAACCATTTCACCTCAAAAGGGTTTCTGAATAATTTACATATTCTTTGCCATTATTACAATTCATAATATACATAAGTCTGGTTCATCAATAGTTGAAGCCTAGCCTATTGGTAGTTCCTACCTCAGCTACGGCGGCATCAATGCTTCCAGAAAACTGCGGAACGTTTCCTAACCGCTTGCGAATTGGAAGCTTGGTCCTGTTCATCTTTTCTATCTGATGTTGTGTGATGAGAGAAGAAAGCAAGGGTGAGAAACACGCCCACCGAAATAATATGCATAATAATTAACAATATATGAGCATTCTCATAGTACTCATGAAAGTCTTGGTCAAGAAGAAATGAACCAAGTTTGACCTCTTAATGCGACGAAGTCATAAAATATTCAGTATATATACTTATATACTTTTCAAAATCTTTGAAATCCTCTGCCATGTATAATATACACAGAGTTCCAGTTTATAACTGTATAAAAATATCGTTGTAAGGTGATCTCATACATCTAACCTTGTCTCAACGTTTTTCTGAAAATCTTTGTCATGCATAAGATAATCATTTACTATATATAAGTTGAAAGGATGAAGTTACAAGATACTCCAATATACTTATATCCTTTCCGAATACTACTTGAATTACCACCGTTCAAGGTATAAATAGTTCATTACATATATGGAGCTACAAGGCATAACTTGTATATAATCAATCTTTGAAATATCATTCAAATGAAATGAAGTTACGAGATACTTCATTTGATGGAAACATCATTTTGAAAACTCGACCCTACCAACACTCAACAATCGCCCAGCCGTAGCCTTTCTATCGAAGTGCTCTGGGTAGTCTTGCAGAAATATCCAACTGGATGATGAACTCATTACGGGAGTTTACCGCGCCAGGAAGACCACTTACGATGATCAGTCGTAGTAGTGCAACCCCGCCATTTTCTACATGTAGAGGAGAACCTGTCGGATTTACTTGTCAACCGAACACTGGACTCCTAAGGAATGAACCGTCTTAGCGGAACTTCCAGGCCACTTGGGCCAATATAATTAAGCTGGGCCGGCGCCACTCGACCACTTACGCCACTCCTAGTTCAGATGAAATCCATGACTCTGAAACATAAAGCTCGTCCCCCCTTTCCCCAAGTAGAAACTTGTTGATACGGCTCCACCAAGAAGTCGTATCTAGTTGGAAAGGAAAACTCACCGATATTTCCCTAGAGATGCCTGTTAATGGATTAATTTGTTCCAAGAATTTTACTTCTCGTGTGTTGGGTAAGTAATCAAAAACTCTTTTATCCAAAATAGCAACCTTGTTGCGAATATAAAACACACCACAGAGCTGGATCCCTCAGGTTTTGAGCGAGTATTTAAATTCCCTTCGAAAGGAGGATCTTAAATATAAAAATGAGTTTTGGGATCCGCCCTAACTTTTAAAATTATTTTGAAGACTCGAAAACATTTTAAAGAATGTTTATAGTGATGTTGATTTAATAAAATAAATCAGTCCCAATATATTAGAAAATATCTGAATATTATTATTTAAATAATATTCCCATAAAGAGTAATCTTTATAAAAATAATTGAAGTAGAAGTTTTAAAACTTATACTTGAAATGAATATTAAATAACCAAAGATATACTTATACGAAAGTACTATCTTTATTTGAATAATCAAAAGTGAGTTTGATTATCGACACATTATTCTTTAATAAAATAAAGAATATTATTTAGTAAATAAGCGGAGTCATAAGTTCTCAAATGAATATTCAAAAATAATATTCATTAAATAAAATAAACGGAGTCATATGTCCTCGAATGAATAATCAAAATAATATTCATTAATATGAATAAACGGAGTCATAAGCCCTTGAATGAATATTCAAAATAATATTCATTAATAAAAATAAAATTATCGAATAAACCTTATTCGATTCATAGTTTTGAAAACTATATCTATATCTATATATATATATATATATATTATACTCGGGAACATCGACTCCCGGTTTTAGAAAATGTTCACTTTTGGGTCCCCTATACTAAGGGTATATGCCATTACTGCTTATCTCTAGCATAGGTATTATGCAACTAATAAGAATTTGAATCAACAGATATATATCAAGATTTGCTAATTAACCATCATGCATCTATCACAAGATAATGCATATACATATGTATACATCACAACAACAGTATAACGGGTAGAAAACTTGCTTGAGCGACTGGGGCTGATAAATGGCTTGGGACGAGTCTGGTAACCTATAAACAACATATAAGTTGGAATTAAACCAAAGTCGCTTATGAATCTATACTTTAACCAATTAGACCCTAACGTTCGCTTTTGTGCTTAACGATTCACTTAAGTCGCTCGAGTACCCTCGGCTCCACCATTTTTAATAAATTAACAATTAAGGGTTTTAAGGAGATTCTTTTGCGAGTACCCTACCAACTGCCTAATCCACTTAACATAATTGTTTTATACACCAATTAGTCATTTAAAGTCCTTAACCAAGGTTTCAAAGTAAGGCGAGGGGTAAGGGTTCGGTCGCGAAACGCCATTTCATAAAATGGTCGTTTCTCCTAAACCGTACTTCGGATTCAAGCGAACCACATATCAAAAAGAAGCTCGTAACATGAACTATATAATCATAGCAATGGTCAAAACCTAACAGTGAGTTCATGGGTCCTGATGTTAAGAACAAAAACAGTCTAAAGTAAATTGGGCATTACGACGGCTATGTTTACGCGATTACCAAATTTTATCCTACTCCAAATCAACCACAAATCAATCATGTCACACCCCCAACTTAAAGAGTATCAAATCGGCTGAAAACTTATATCCTGAAATATCGATCTCACACTTCGGATAGAATTGATTCACAAGAATCTTCTCTTGGTTCGCAATTACCACATTTACTACCTCACTCATAATCATTTTATCACATTGAAGCTTATCAACAAAAGATTATGATATGAAAGATCTTGTTGCTCCCGAATCAATCAATACTTTAGCTTTGACATTATTGAGTAAAAGTGTACCTGCTATCATCTCAGAATTCTGAATAGCATCCTTCATTTTCAGATTAAATGTCCTTGTTGTTGCTTGCGGGGTTGGTGAGGGTGGTGGAGGTAATGCCAATACCTCAGCTGGCACGCTCGCACTGGTACTTGCCACGTTCATTAGAGCTTTGACTGGTCCGATTGCCTTACACTCCCAAGCCATGTGTCCAGTCTTCCCACACTTGTAGCACGTAACTCCTGGCTTCGGCATCTTGCACTCATTCGCCAAATGTCCCTTCTGATTGCACCTATAGCATGTCATGCTCAACTTATTACACACTCCGGGGTGCCTTCTTCCATAGTGCTTGCATTCGGGTCTCTGGAACCTGTTTTCTCCAACTTGTCCTTGGCTTGCCTGGTTGTTCCCTTTTCATTCTTGCTTTTTGCCCAAATTTCCCTTCTTTTGAAAATTTCTGCCCTTATGGAATCTGATCCTCTTTACATTCCGATCTTGTGAACTTCCGGCTTCAGACTTTTCTCCATAAAATGGAACCTTCCTCTTCTTGTTATCCCTTTCCTTCCTTGACTGCGTCCCATTATTCTCAATCAGAGTAGCTTTCTGTACTACTCCCGCATAAGTTTCAAGCTCAAACATAGCCACTCTATCTTTGATCCAAGGCTCAAATCCTTGCTGAAATTTCAACGCTTTTTCCTCCTCGGTGCTGGTATACTTTGTTACAAACCTTGACAACTTAGTGAACTTCTTCTCATATTCTAATACAGTCATGTTCCATTGCTTCAACTCAAGAAATTTAGCTCCATCTGATTCTGCATGTACTTAGGGTAATACTTGTCCAAAAATAACTTTTTAAATCTCTCCCAAGAAACTTGTTGAGTTGCTTCCATAGCTTTTACTGATTCCCACCAATAGATGACTTCACCCTTCAAGAAGTAAGTAGCATACGGCGTCTTCTGATCGTCTCCTAACTGTACCAACTCAAAAGCCCTTTCCATTTCCTTAATCCATGTGTTAGCTATTACTGGATCAGTGGTATCATGGAATACAGGTGGATTCACATTATGAAAAGCTTTGAAAGTGACAACTTGTCTAGGTGGTACTGGTGGTTCAGGTGGTTGGTGTGGTTCACGGTTATCTTGGTTTTCAATTCGCTGTTGAAGGGTTAGTTGTTGTTGAGCTATAGCATTGGTTTGTTGTTGCAAAGCTTCCAGTAATCGAAGAATATTTGGGTCTGTGGTGGATGTGGTTGTAGGGTTCTTCTTTTTGGGAGGCATAATCCTGAAATAAGAGTTATGTCAAAACAGATATGAATGATTAAAATAATTTGAGGGTATCGCATGGCATTCTTATTTACTTATGAGGTCAAGTTTCAAATTAAGCAGATATGGCGATGCATATAAAAGCGTAAAATAACAGTTGAGAGCAAATGGAACAATAGAGCATGATTATTAGAATTTAAAGGTCACAATACATAGGATTAGAACAAAGTCTGATTCTAGGAATAACAGGCTTAGTTAAAGGAAATAACGGAAACAACTGGGAATTCTACGGAGTCTGATAATACAACAACATGAAAAGGTAAATGGAAAGAACTAAGGCTCCACTCCATCTGAACGGGGCTTGGTAGTCTTTTCCTCTCGAAGCGTCTTCACAATGCTCTGGAGCTCATCCGCCACCATCTGAATGACATACTGGCTGGTGCGGTCTCGGTGCGCTGGCATCTCCTCAAGCTTAGTGTTGACGTACTGAACCAAGGTCTCAAGTCTCGCAGTCATTTGCTCATTGGGCTTCCCTTCATAGTTTCGGCTGTCCGGGTACACGTTCTTTAGTCGGTCTATCAGTTGGTCGTACTTGCCCTGAAGCATGTCGAACTCACGCCTCAACTCAGCATACACGGAGAAAGCAATGGTGTCGTCTGTCCCAGAGGATGACGAGGAATGCGCCCTTTGCTGATAAACTAATAAAAGGAGTATTAATAATAAACTTACTTAACCTACTCTCTCGCATATTATCTATAACCTATACATATACCCTATAACCTATTTGGGCTGTCCAGGGACTCTAAACCGTAGCTCTGATACCAAAACCTGTCACACCCCCAACTTAAACAGCAAAGTAAATGTAACTATTACACCATTTAAAAATAAATAAACATAACCAAATCCAAGATCTTACTGTTTAGGGTTTGGAACAACCCAACACTACCATCTATTACAACTGATTTTAAATATCGAGTCCTCACACAAAACTACTATCTCTTATTTTACCTGAGCTCGAACATAAGCATCAGCATCATAGGTCTTACGGGCGGTCTGCTTGAATCTAACCATAGCGGCTAGCTGTAATATCAGGGTAAAGCAAGGAGTGAGCCAAATGCTCAACAAGTGCTAATCAATACGATACAAAACATAAGTCGAGATATATATTAAAGAATGTCAATGAGAGGACATAACCAATGATATCGAGAGATAAAACTTTTGGATGGTGGCATCATTTTGTTTGTATCAAAACAACTTCAAAATCATACTTTTAATCAAAATCATTTTATGATGCTACGGATTACAGCCGGTGATCAGCCGCGAAGTAATCCCGAAACTCGCTGGATTCTACAACATTAATGGGAATCCCTAGGCAACTTTTAAGCCTAATATAAGTGTGGAAAGGACTCGCGTCTCAGTCCAGATCCACTATTCAAGAAAATGTTTATCCCTCTTTGGGACTGAAAACCCACATTTTATTTATTTCAAAAACCGATGCCGAAATATAACAAAATATCTTTTAGCAGAAACATTTTATCAAGGAATTATAGATCTACTTGAAACACGGGAAATATGGTACTAAATTTCAGGGCCATGATCCACAAAACTATACTCTATTAGGGTAACTGAATGGTTTTCATATATCAAAATTTGGACAAGGGAATTTAGCGAGGCTATTGGATATTATGAAGGGTAATGCCAAACTGGGCTTAAAGCAATGGTTTCTCATCAAGGTTCAAGTGCTGGATCATCAAGAAGGTAAGCTTCATGAATACTAAGGGTGTTAAGGTATGAAGAAATGATCTTTAGCTCAGGATTTATCAGAATTGTCAAGCTTTAAGATAAGAAAGAGGGGTAATCAATGAGGAATCACTTTGATAAATATCTGTCTTTCAGGGTTCAAGGTAAGGTTCTATAGGGGTTCAAATATCAGGATGAGATATCAATACTTAGGAATCATTAGCATGTTAATCAAGAGAATCAACCAAGAGTTGTAGCTACCCTTTCTTTTATCATGGCATTCAAATTACTTTAAATTACTATCATGATAAGACTTTTGAACTACTTGCAATACGTACTCAAAGGTTCATGGCATTTCAAGTATAAACATAAGATACGCTTGACTTAAATATATATATCAAAATGACTGAGGATAGTTGCATCGATATAAATGAACTATTTACAGTGAATACGAAAGACAGGTTGAATCACTTGCCTTGAGAAAGGCTGGTCTGGTCTGACTGGTAGGAGCAACTGGAAGCTTCACTCGACCTTTATGGCAAGTTTTCCCTCGTCTCGAGATCCTACATAAATAATAATAATCCTCATTATAATATATCCTCACCAACTTAACCTATTTACAACCCGAATTTAAACACGGATGGCACTTAGGCCTATATGCACTTAATTTATATTCACCTTAAATTATAATTACACACACATAGCCACATAATCACATATCATATATTAATACCAAATAACACCATATACACCATAATGCAACACTTGGCTTGGATGATCTCGACTCACAATTTAAGTCACTTGGTTGCTAAACTAGACAAAGTCTTCTAATTTTTGGCTTCCTAACTCGATGTGCCTTTACTAAACTATCCAAGACCTATTGACCCTCACTTGGGCCTTTTGCTCTGCTAACCTTATACTATCTTACAACTATGGTGGTCAACCTAAATCTCACTCCTAAGTGTTCTAAAACTATGTGATAAGTGTAAGTGCTCACTGGTGCAAATTTCAGAATGATATCTATGGTTTCTTGAGTGTATTAGACACTCTTAAACTACAAGTTTTCCTTCAAAACTTTTACACAAGACTCTCCTGACCTAAGGTCATCTCCCAAACTTAATGTGGCTCAAGGTCCTGGCTTGGGCCTTCTTGGGCCTAAGCTCAAAGTCCATGGTTCCCCTGTTTTCTGGGCAGAAAACGCCCTGACTTGAATTAACTTGTGACATATGGTTCTAACTCATATCCTATGATCTATGGTTGGGAAAACTTCTCTGACACTCCCTCTAACTAAGGCCCAACAGGGCCTAATGAGGGCCTACCCATGACATGGTCAAATCTCCCTATTTCTAAGTTGCAACAAAACTGTCCCCTGCTGGACAGATTTTGTTATTCTACTTGTGCACCTAACAAAATGACATGTAAACCTCCAACCAACACCTAAAACCTTTTATATACTCCCAATACTAACTTCTGGTGGCTTGGGCCTCAAAGTGCACATCAATGACATGGTCAAAACTCACTCTAAACCTCAGGGTACTAAACTGATTTTCTGCAGAAACTATGACTCTCCTTTCTCTAAGGTTTTTACTTCACAAACTCAACCACCAACAACCCAATACCCAAACAAAGACTTAGACATGGTGATCTACTGAACTAACTCCCTTATACTCAAAATAATCTTGGTGGAGATCATCCTTACCAAAGGTGCAATTATGGCAAAACAAAAGAAACCACGTTTCACAACTCACAAATCATCAAGTTTTTGAAACAACAAGTTATGCATTTTTATAAAAGATATACACGAATTATTACCATGCATCAAGAAACATTAATCAATATTAACTCATTATTCCTACTGAAATTAAAGCTTACTAATAAAATCCTTCCTAATGATCAAAATCTTCCAACATTTCAAGAGAAATCCACATGCATGCATAACTTCGAGTTTTGCAAACCAAAACAACATATTTTCTAAATATATTCTATCATAAAATTGACATACAAGCCTAGCATAAGCTATACCTAGATGATCACTTAGCATGCAAAGAGTTTTATCAAATTTTCACTACAAGTTTCATGCCATTATCACATAAACATACAAAAATTGAACCAAGCAACAAGAATGATCTCTAGGACCATTCATTCGGCTCCCTTAAGGTCATGGCCGAATGAAATGGAAGGGAATGGCCATTTAACATCAAGAGTTTATTTCTCAAGACTTGGAACTTCACCATTCCTTTTAGTCCTCTCAAAAACAACCTTAAATCCACAAAAATCAAGGCTATACTTTGAGTTTCAACTAAAACCTTAACATGCAACTTTAAAACTTAAACTTTTTACTCAAAACTCCTTGGAATATATGTGATCATGGTATGGAAAGTAACATTTACTTGTGTAGAAGGTGGAAACTTGGTGGAGGAATGAAAAAAATGGGGAGGGGGTTGGTTTCGGCTGAAAAACCGAGAGAAGGAGGGGGAGGGCCGAGAGTGAGGGAGTGAGGAGGGTCGGAGGAGAAAGTGTGATGGTGAGTGGAGTGGATGATCATATCAATTGCTTGCTTTATGGTTTTTGATTTGGCAAATGTGAGTGGAAATGAGAATTGACAAGACTATCCCTCCACTTATACTTGGTTCATTTTGCATGCAAGGGTAAAGAAGGAATTTGGCTAGTAAAAATAAGAGTTAGTGGGGTTGGAATTGTCTCTTTAGCCCTTTGAATTGAATAGAGAAGGATTTGCATGCAAGGATAACCATGTAATCTGCTAATTATGACAACTAACGTTTATAAAGATTTATTTTTATAAAATAAAATACAAGTTCAAAAATTATAAAATTTATACAATAAAATAACTTGGATTTTTAGAAATTTTATAAAACCACTTTTAAATTTTGTGAACAAAATAACTTTTAAAAAGATATTTATTTAAGGTTTAAAATATTCTTTATAAATCAAAAATAAAAGAAATAAATAAACTTTTGATTTGAAAAAAATCATATACCACATAACGAAAATTTAAGACGCGGAAATTCTCATTCACACAAACATACAATAGTTGAATATATTGGCATTCGGCTTTAAAATTACACCAAATTTACAATTAATATTACACAAAAATGCCGGTTGTAACAAATCACAATTCAACCATACAACCAAACTCCATCCATACATCAATACAACAGCCCCAACACCTCAAGTTTTCCAATTTATATTATTCTCAAACATGAACTAAAACTATTCTTGAGTTCATTAACTAATAACCAAGATTTACAACTCCAAAAACATCACAAAACCAACTAATCTTTGCATATTCAATCACCATGCTTCTCATGAACTATCCTACTCATAATAAGCTCTTAATATTCAATAACAATGTTAGGTTAAGAGATTATACCTTCCTTGGTGAGTAAGAGTAACTAAGGAGCTTGGAATCACCCTTGAAAGTCCTTACCAAAGCTTAATCTAACCAAAAACACAAGATCAAACAATTTAAATTTCTTGAAAATACTATTCACTCTCTTCTTAAATGATTTATTGAAAGAGATTGTGAAGGAATTTGGAGCTTAAACTCCTACGATAGCCATAACTAATCATAAGGAACCTTGGATAATTACCTTGCAATTTAACAATGGTTGGATCTTGGATTTTGAAATTTTCCTCTTTGAAAAAGAAGAAAAGCCGAGAGCTTCTCTTGAATAATGAGAGTCAACTTTGTTTTTATGTTTTTTGATTTATTTGGCTTGGTTGATCCACTTTTGTTTTGATTTATTACCTTTTAACCATGGTGAATTTTGTGTGGTTTATAATCAACCAACCTTCCTTCCTTTTTGGTCATGCTTAGGTCATCATTCTTATGTCATCTTCCCATGCTTGTCCTCTTCTTATTGGTTTGATGACATCATCCTCACTAACCTCTTTGATTAGCTCCTAATTACTTGGCTAATGATCGCTGATCTGTTATACGGTTCGCTTAACTTTCGTTTTCGTTTATCGTTTGAGGGATCATACGCGGGATCTTATTACTTGGGTTCCCTTAACCTTTATCAATACATTATATTCCTTTTATGATCCTTTCTTATAATCCTTGAATTTAAATCCTTTTTATCATGTTCCCTTATACTCAATTCTTTCGGTATCTGGTGGATTTTCGGGAAAAAATCAAAGTGTTCGAATTTGGATTCTGACGATCTTTACATACACTTATATCCCATACAAGGTACTAATAAGATCTCAGAATAACAATAGAAGAACCCCTACATAGTGTGGCATGGAAAGTTTTCTTATTCAGCATAATCAGCAAAATACTATTCATAAGGGTTACTAAAAGTTCAAAAATTTTGGGGTTATTACAGTCTCCCCTCCTTAAAAGGATTCCGTCCCGGAATCAGGAAAAAATGAATAGGGATACTTTCTTAGCATTGCACTTTCTAACTCTCAAGTCAATCTTCCCATATTGTGGTTCTACCATCAAACTCTGACTAGTTTGATAGCCCTTATCCTAAGCACTTGTTCCTTTCCAATATATAACCCTTCCTGGTTGCTCCATATAGGTTACGTCGGGTTGCATGTCTATGCGCTCATATGTCCCTATTTGTCTGGCATCCGAATTATACTTCCTTAATATTGATACGTGGAACACGTTATGAACTTGCTAAATGTTTGGGGGTAGGGCTAGCTCATATGCTAACTTCCCAATACGTCTTAATACCTCAAAGGGTCCAACAATTCGTGGGCTTAGCTTTCCTTTCTTTCCGAACCTCATCCATCATTTCCAAGGGATACCTTTAACATTACTAGGTCCCCTATTTCCTATTTTTTGTCCTTTCGTGTCAAATCAACATACTTTTTATGTCCACCTTGGGCTACTACCAGCCGTCCTCTGATTAGATCTATTATATCCTTGGTCCTTTGGACCACTACTGGTCTGAGCATCTTGCGCTCTGTAACATCATCCTATCATAAGGGAGATCGACATCGTCTTCCCTCAAGGATCTCATATGGCGATATCTCAATACTGACATATGATCTATTGTCGTAAGAAAACTCAATCCGTGTTAAGTGACCATTTCAAATTCTTTCAAGTCTATTGCACAGACTCTCATCATAGCTTCTAGCATTATAGCTTTTGCTTCTCAATACCCATTCTTTTCAAGTTCGTAGTCATTACTATCTTCCGTACATAATACTATACCGGTTACACTTTTGCTCGTTAGCATTCTATAACCTTTTAATAATTACGTCAACCTTAGTATCACGAACGCGTTAGATTTGGAATACCACCGCACTGATACTACTCCTTTCTAGCTGCTTCTATCTTTGAAAGCTTGATCCATCGTATAGAAGTAAAAGAATTTATTGAGAGATCACTATGATCATGAACACTTGTTATATCGCATAGTTAGTACAGAAGGTGGCCGGCCTTTAGTACTTGACAAGCAATTAAACAACATGTGGTATCCTACTAGGCTTCTATCCCACAGATAGATAGTCATTCGGCAATACCTCCCCTTCTGGAAGGGTTGTTCTTCTCAGCTTATACAAAATTAAAAGGAGAGAAAAGAACGAATTGAAGAGAATTGTATATGAAGAGAAAAAAAAATATACTGCAACAAATATCTGGCTTGGAATCTACCTCTGAACTATAGAGGTTTGTCATAGGAGAACAAAACATATGTGTATATATATCAACATCAAGTATTATCGCATCACATTTCACATGCTTAAATATATATATATATTTTATTTTTATTTTTATTTGCTATTCTGTCCATCATTCTATGGACCCATGTTCTTCCTCGAGCTTATACTCAATCACCTTTGAAACTCCCTCATCATCGAAAATCGAATCTGGGGTCTCATTCTAGACATCATCGTTACTAGAATCCTATGCTTGCACCGCAACCTTCCTCGTATAGTAATACGACTCTCTATTGATAAGAAGGAATAAGTATTTAATAGGTAGATAATCTACTTAATTAGTCTATTCAAGGATAACTTATACACCACCACAACCTGATTAGGGGTACCTAATCTCAACATCCATTACACTACAACTCTCACGGTTGTAATCGGCTCATTATTCAAAGAATCGTTGCTGCATTACTATGGTCCACCACTGACCTACTGTCGTCATTCGTTTTCCTTGGAATCTTAATAGCTAACCCTACGGAGTCCATACCTGTCGTATCAAATTCTTCTAAGGAATTAACATAATCACCATTCATAATTCATGAAGAACACTCCAGATCCTGACGTACTTTCATGACATGAAGCAGATAAAATTGCAGAAGATTTTCAATCAAAGCAACGATAACAGGTTATTACCATTCTTAATCATATGCCTTTAATAGAAGACTTAACTCAAAGGTTCGTTTAGTCCTTTTTGAAACATGGTCCTGGATTATTTTCAAGATAGGACCTTCTAAGATAGAAAGCCCGCTCACGGCGATTACATGAATTAAATCTTTACCAAACTACTATTATGATTGAGTACCGCACAGTCATCAGAAGGAATGTCAATCTTTCACACCATAATACAACCTTCACGGAATTAACCATTATCACTGTATTCCTCTGGCACGAGCGCCGATAATTGTCCTCTTACACTTAAAGTGTTGGCCACCTCATTGGCCTTTCTTGATAGTAATAGTTCCTTATAATCAATGTCTTTTGAACGATCTCCAACTAAATTTTCTACCTCATTTCAAATCACTGCTTATGGGAAAATGCTTTTCTTAAGTCCTTGTGATAAAATAAGTAAAAAAAAATTACCATTATTTTTTTTCCATAAGTCGCTACCTTAGTCTTTAAATATAAACATTATCACGGCTGACTCTCGATCATACTTAGGACGTCTTTTATCTTGGGCCCTTCTTGCTTTAATAATTCTGACCTTCATTGGTTCAATCTATACATCTTATTGTTTAACCCGTGCCCACCTGGCATTATTATAATTACGCCATATTTCCTTCATCAAAATTTCTATTCTTGAGAACTTTGAATACTACCTTTCTCCTTGTAAAACCTCTAAGGTTATCCTTAAATCCTTCATCAGGTACACCCTAGGCACAGGGCATATCAAGATACCATTTACTAATACCAGAATTATTGTCTATATAGTTCTGAAAAATTTCTCCACTAATCCTTAAAGGTTGTTGTTACCTTAATCCTTTCCAATTTATACTGTCAAAACTCATACTATCCCTATTAAGGGTGAAATGCCAACCTTTATGCATTCCCCTAGGATTCATTCTAAGTTACAGATGTTCTATCCCTTAATTCCACCTTTAAAAAGGTACATGCATCCTTCCATGGATAAATCAAGTCATATGTCCTTGATAGATTATCTTATTCAATCATTCCCACCCAGATAGTCTATACCAATTTCACAATAGCATATTTATTCAAACTGAGGTCAACCCATATGGCCTTCAAATGATAACAATGGTTAACCGCTTTTCTTTCCTAATTTGGTAATGACAACAGGGATGTTCTGGAAGATATTGGTTGTGTTCAACGTGAACTTCTTCTTAATAACTCCTCATTTACTTTTGTTGTTTATCTCAATAGTCATCTCAATGTTGGGATATCTTTCATACCTGGCATCTCCCTTTCTGGGTATCATGCCACCGGTCTTACATAAACTTCACATTCTTGAAGGTCACTTCCTTCATCCCATTTTCCTAATATCTTGTTATCCTGTCTCCTCAGTCCATCCGTGTTTTCTTATTAGCCCATCGATCTATCTCGAAGTGTCTTCCAATACTCCCAACTTAAAGGGGATACAATATACATATCACTTATGCCTTAAACCATCAAATTTAACTCATGGTGAATCACCCTCATCCCGACGATTACATACTTTTCTATTTCTATTTCTATGAGTCCTTAGAGTTTCCTCATACCCAACTCCCTTATCATTCCTCAAACTTTATTGCCTTTATATTCCTTTTCACTTTAGTTTCTTTTATTTTCATTTCTATTACAACTATTTCATGAACTAACACAATATAAGCATTGATTTCAAACATCACGTCGTTCTAGAATTCTTGTCCTCCAGACGAATCTTGACAACTTTTACAACTTAGATTCATAACTCATCATACTCGTCCGCCTTTGTTCTGGCTCTAAAGCTTTTACACTATCTCTATAACCTTGGGAATTACTTTCCCGAAAACAATTGACTGAACTTTAATCAGTTTATTATGACCTCTAGCTCCGTGCCTTTCTTGGTCTTTCACCAGCGGGTGGCCTCTCTTTTAGAAAGGTAAGTGACAAAAACAGTCTTTTTCGCTTCATCAATTATTTAGAATCTCAAATGGTTCCTATATTTCCTTTATCCAGGCTCTTGCCTCGACTGGGTCACCTTGTTCCTTGGAACTCTGAAAGCTTAGCGACTTAAAGGTCATGAAAGAATTTCCCACCGCATTGATTCCTCAGGGTGGTGGTTGGGGTAAAAGTATAAGTTTTGTTTAGGCAGGTCCATGAATTGCCCCATAGGAGTACCGTCCTAGTTCTCCCTATCTTGCTCGACTTCGGTTTTCTCAGTATGAAATGTTTTCTCATCCTCCCCATAATCGGGGTCATCCTACATGTTTTAAATCCTCATTTTCCACTTCATTAAGTTATGGGTTCCTTCTATCTTGATGGCGTCCTCCCTGACTATCACATTCAGGGTTTGCCCTAAATCTTATTCCTCGAACTATGGCTTTCACCTAATATCTCGTCCTTAAGCTCTTGAACGTTTGGAACCCAAATTCTGTAGGAATACCTCATTATTCCCTTATCCTCTTTCTCGGTATTAATGTCTTCTCTATTTGTTGGCTCTCTGCCTTCATTCATCACTTTTTCTTGGCACAATATGATCTTTCCAATAATTCGGGCTGTATTGCAATCTCAAACAGCTTTTTGGTACCGGCTCCGGTTACCTTCACTTCTATTTCCATTTTCTCAAAATCTCTTATCAACTCTCCCAAAGACATTTTCATCTTGAGTCTCTCCTTTATACTAAGGGCATTAGCCACCATTTTGGCTTTCCCTGGATGATAAAGAATCTCTTAATCGTAATCCTTGATTAGTTCTAACCACCTCCTCTGGCGCATGTTGAGCTCTTTCTGCGTGAAAATGCACTAGAGCACTTATGGCTTGTGTAAATCTCGCACTTCCCTCCATACAAGTAGTGCCTCCAATCTTTAAGGCAAAACTATTGCCACGAGCCCAAGCTCATGGGTGGAGATATCGAATTTTATATTCCCTTAATTGTCTTGACGCGTACGCGATTACCTTGTTGTGCTGTATAAGAAGCACCTTAATTCCTTATGCGAAGCGTCACTACACATCACAAAATCTCCTTTTTCCATCCGTTAATGCCAACATAGGGGCTGTCACCAACCTTTTCTTTAGTTCTTAAAAGCTGTTCTCGCATTTCTCTGTCTATTCGAACTTCTCAGTCTTATGAGTAAGCCGCGTTAAAGGGGCTACTATCATTATAAATTTGAACGAACCTCCGGTAGTGACCGGCCAATCCTACCTCTGGTAGTCGCCCTAACCATGGTCATCAATTCCTCAGTGGTCCTTTATTCATTCTGGTTAGGATCCTCCACGGGATCCTTCTCAGCAACAATCCCTTCTAGGACAACGTCCACAACCGCTACGTCCTCAATATGAACATCATTCGATCCTGCGTTAGGACGCTCTATCGGATCCACAATCCGAACTCCAATTAGTAATAAAACATCATCGCGTTGTTGCTCCTCAACCTCAGGGTTCGGAGTCCCGCTACCATATACGATAACGAACTACGCTTCTATCACGATATTTGTAAGGGTTCCCATAAGGGTTTTAACTGTTAGTACTACGTTAGCTAGCCCGACTATGAACTTGGCAAGAGTTCTTATTATCTTACTGAACTTATTATCTTAACGTCACATCATCTCTGAGGTATATAACGCTTAGCTCTGATACCATTTCTGTAACACCCCCAGATCCGGGGTCAGGGATCCGGGTTGTCACGAGTTCCATTTCCCTTAATAATACTTAACCTTAACAATCAACCAACTACTGCGTACTGTGACCCCACAATATACACACACACACCACAAGTTATAGTCTCAGAGATGAAAACCAAAAATAACACAAGTCATTTATTCCACAATTATAAACCATTTCACCTCAAAAGGGTTTCTGAATAATTTACATATTCTTTGCCATTATTACAATTCATAATATACATAAGTCTGGTTCATCAATAGTTGAAGCCTAGCCTATTGGTAGTTCCTACCTCAGCTACGGCGGCATCAATGCTTCCAGAAAACTGCGGAACGTTTCCTAACCGCTTGCGAATTGGAAGCTTGGTCTTGTTCATCTTTTCTATCTGATGTTGTGTGATGAGAGAAGAAAGCAAGGGTGAGCAACAAGCCCACCGAAATAATATGCATAATAATTAACAATATATGAGCATTCTCATAGTACTCATGAAAGTCTTGGTCAAGAAGAAATGAACCAAGTTTGACCTCTTAACGCGACGAAGTCGCAAAATATTCAGTATATATACTTATATACTTTTCAAAATCTTTGAAATCCTCTGCCATGTATAATATACACAGAGTTCTAATTTATAACTGTATAAAAATATCGTTGCAAGGTGATCTCATATATCTAACCTTGTCTCAACGTTTTTCTGAAAATCTTTGTCAAGCATAAGATAATCATTTACTAGATATAAGTTGAAAGGATGAAGTTACAAGATACTCCAATATACTTTTATCCTTTCCGAATACTACTTGAACTACCACCGTTCAAGGTATAAATAGTTCATCACATATATGGAGCTACAAGGCATAACTTGTAAATAATCAATCTCTGAAATATCATTTAAAAGAAATGAAGTTACGAGATACTTCATTTGATGGAAACATCATTTTGAAAACTTGACCCTGCCAACACTCAACAATCGCCCAGCCGTAGCCTTTCTATCGAAGTGCTCTGGGTAGTGTTGCAGAAATATCCAACTGGATGATGAACTCATTACGGGAGTTTACCGCGCCAGGAAGACCACTTACGATGATCAGTCGTAGTAGTGCAACCCCACCATTTTCTACATGTAGATGAGAACCTGTCGGATTTACTTGTCAACCGAACACTGGACTCCTAAGGAATGGACCGTCTTAGCGGAACTTCCAGGCCATTTGGGCCAATATAATTAGGCTGGGCCGGCGCCACTCGACCACTTACGCCACTCCTAGTTCAGATGAAATCCATGACTCTGAAACGTAAAGCTCGTCCCCCCTTTCCCCAAGTAGAAACTTATTGATACGGCTCCACCAAGAAGTCGTATCTAGTTGGAACGGAAAACTCACCGATATTTCCAAGGCGATGCCTGTTAATGGATTAACTTGTTCCAAGAATTTTACTTCCCGAGTGTTGGGTAAGTAATCAAAAACTCTTTTATCCAAAATAGCAACCTTGTTGCGAATATAAAACACACCACAGAGCTGGATCCCTCAAGTTTTGAGCGAGTATTTAAATCCCCTTCGAACGGAGGATCTTAAATATAAAAATGAGTTTTGGGATCCGCCCTAACTTTTAAAATCATTTTGAAGACTCGAAAACATTTTAAAGAATGTTTAGAGTGATGCTGATTTAATAAAATAAATCAATCCCAATATATTAGAAAATATCTGAATATTATTATTTAAATAATATTTCCATAAAGAATAATCTTTATAAAAATAATTGAAGTAGAAGTTTTAAAACTTATACTTGAAATGAATATTAAATAACCAAAGATATACTTATACGAAAGTACTATCTTTATTTGAATAATCAAAAGTGAGTTTGATTATCGACACATTATTCTTTAATAAAATAAAGAATATGATTTAGTAAATAAGCGGAGTCATAAGTCCTCGAATGAATATTCAAAAATAATATTCATTAAATAAAATAAACGGAGTCATATGTCCTCGAATGAATATTCAAAATAATATTCATTAATATAAATAAACGGAGTCATAAGCCCTTGAATGAATATTAAAAATAATATTCATTAATAAAAATAAAATTATCGAATAAACCTTATTCGATTCATAGTTTTGAAAACTATATCTATATATATATATATTATACTCGGGAACATCGACTCCCGGTTTTAGAAAATGTTCACCTTTGGGTCCCCTATACTAAGGGTATATGCAATTACTGCTTATCTCTAGCATAGGTATTATGCAACTAATAAGCATTTGAATCAACAGATATATATCAAGATTTGTTAATTAACCATCATGCATCTATCACAAGATAATGCATATACATATGTATACATCACTACAACAGTATAACGGGTAGAAAACTTGTCTGAGCGACTGGGGATGATAAATGGCTTGGGACGAGTCTGGTAACCTATAAACAACATATAAGTTGGAATTAAACCAAAGTCGCTTATGAATCTATACTTTAACCAATTAGACCCTAACGTTCGCTTTTGTGCTTAACGATTCACTTAAGTCACTTGAGTACCCTCGGCTCCACCATTTTTAATAAATTAACCATTAAGGGTTTTAAGGTGATTCTTTTACGAGTACCCTACCAACTGCCTAGTCCACTTAAAATAATTGTTTCATACCCCAATTAGCCATTTAAAGTCCTTAACCAAGGTTTCAAAGTAAGGCGAGGGGTAAGGGTTCGGTCACGAAACGCCGTTACTTAAAATGATTGTTTCTCCTTAACCGTACATCGGATTCAAGCGAACCACATATCAAAATGAAGCTCATAACATGAACTATCTAATCATGGCAATGGTCAAAACCTAATAGTGAGTTCATGGGTCCTGATGTTTAGAACAAAAATAGTCTAAAGTAAATCGGGCATTATGACGGCTATGTTTATGCGATTACAAAATTTTATCCTACTCCAAATCAACCACAAATCAATCACAATTCAACCATACAACCAAACTCCATCCATACATAACTACAACAGCCCCAACACCTCAAGTTTTCCAATTTATATTATTCTCAAACATGAACTAAAACTATTCTTAAGTTCATTAACTAATAACCAAGATTTACAACTCCAAAAACATCACAAAACCAACTAATCTTTGCATATTCAATCACCATGCTTCTCATGAACTATCCTACTCATAATAAGCTCTTAATATTCAATAAAAATGCTAGGTTAAGAGATTATACCTTCCTTGGTGAGTAAGAGTAACTAAGGAGCTTGGAATCACCCTTGAAAGTCCTTACCAAAGCTTAATCTAACCAAAAACACAAGATCAAACAATTTAAATTTCTTGAAAACACTATTCACTCTCTTCTTAAATGATTTATTGAAAGAGATTGTGAAGGAATTTGGAGCTTAAACTCCTAGGATAGCCATAAATAATCATAAGGAATCTTGGATAATTACCTTGAAATATAACAATGGTTGGATCTTGGATTTTGAAATTTTCCTCTTTGAAAAAGAAGAAAAGCCGAGAGCTTCTCTTGAATAATGAGAGTCAACTTTGTTTTTGTGTTTTTTTGATTTATTTGGCTTGGTTGATCCACTTTTGTTTTGATTTATTACCTTTTAACCATGGTGAATTTTGTGTGGTTTATAATCAACCAACCTTCCTTCCTTTTTGGTCATGCTTAGGTCATCATTCTTATGTCATCTTCCCATGCTTGTCCTCTTCTTATTGGTTTGATGACATCATCCTCACTAACCTTTTTGATTAGCTCCTAATTACTTGGCTAATGACCGCTGATCTGTTATACGGTTCGCTTAACTTTCATTTTCATTTATCGTTTGAGGGATCATACCCGGGATCTTATTACTTGGGTTCCCTTAACCTTTATCAATACATTATATTCCTTTTATGATCCTTTCTTATAATCCTTGAATTTAAATCCTTTTTATCATGTTCCCTTATACTCAATTCTTTCGGTATCTGGTGGATTTTCGGGAAAAATCAAAGTGTTCAAATTTGGATTCTGACGATCTTTACATACACTTATATCCCATATAAAGTACTAATATGATCTCAGAATAACAATAGAAGAACCCCTACATAGTGTGGCATGGAAAGTTTTCTTATTCAGCATAATCAGCAAAACACTATTCATAAGTGTTACTAAAAGTTCAAAAAATTTGGGGTTATTACATTGACTTTCCTCCTTTCTCCTTGCTTCTTTGTTCCATCTCAAGTTCATGAGTCTTGAGCATCCCATAAATTTCATCAAGATTTGTTTCTTCAAGATTATAGTTGTCTCTTATAATTGTGGCCTTTAAATCCCAACTTTCAGGAAGAGCTAACAGGAATTTAAAATTTGAATCTTCAAGATCATACTTCTTATCAACTAGTGACAAATCATTCAAGAGTTTGACAAATCTGTTATATAAATCAGTCAATGACTCATTAGGCTTTGAGTCAAAGTGTTCATACTCTTGAGTGAGTATTGTCTTCCTGTTCTTCTTAATCGAATCAGTTCCCTGGCACCTTGTCTCCAAGGCATCCCATATCTTCTTTGCAGTCTTGCAGTTAATTACCATGTTTGACATTACATTATCAATGGCACTATGCAACAAGTGGCGTACCTTAGCATCCTTAGCAATTGATGCGATATCTTCAGCAGTGTAATCACTCTTCTCCTTTGGTACAGACTTTGCTACTTCACCTGCAACTACAACATCGAGTTTGTTGGCTTGTGAGGTCCTTCATTGATTCTGTCAAGATATTCTGGATCTGTAGCTTCCAGAAACATAGTCATCCTCACCTTCCATATGGGATATTCAGATGGTTTCAGTATGGGAACTCTAATAGCCTCATATCGACTATGGATTTGAGTCTTTGAAGGTTCTTCAGTTTTGGTGGGCTTGGTTGGAGTTTCTGCTTCAGACATGATTGTTTTTGGATCTTAAACTTTTTGTGTGTTAACAGATAGCCTCTGATACCACTTTTTAGGTCACACACACTGTAGAAGGGGTTGAATACAGTGTATAGCACAATCAAATCGAATTCAAAGAACACAAGTAACAGAAAACAAACTTTATTAAACTCTATTACAATGTAGAACTGTCCTCTCTCAGTGATGAACAAATATCACGAGAGCTGCTACGGTTACAATCAATAATATTCTCGATAATGATAATACTTATAGTGTAAACCCTATGTCTGTGTTTATATATTACACAGTTACAAGATAATCGCTAATTGATATGGAATATAATTCTGCTTCCTAAAATATATCAATCAGATATCTTTTCTTCCAAGTATTCTATTCTTCATAGAATTCCTTCGTCATGCCTATCTCTTCTTGCGTTTGTCTTGATCTTCTTTCCTTTCAATCAGCTGCCTTCCTTAGCTGAAAGTTTTCTTTAAGTCCTGATATTATCTCCTGATAATTATCTCCTGAACCTTAAGTACTGATAACTTAAGTTCTGACTTCAGTATAAGTGTTGATTTCAGTTAAGTACTGATTTGTCATGTTTAAGTAAGATCTGAAAACTAAACACAAATCATATTAGACATGACATTATCAAATATATCTAACAGATCTATTCAGAATCTCTGGTACAAAGACTTCTCATTACAATCCAATGATTACTGAAGGTGATGGAAGAGAAATTCCTATGCTGAAGAATTCTGCTAAGGTGGAAGTTATTCTGAAAGGAAGATGTTTATGTTATAATGAAAACTCTTCACATCCTAAGGTTATCAGACTTGGTGATGGACTTAAAAGAACATCTATTCAAGCTCTCAGAACAGCCATTTATCAAATTGGTGACAGTAAAGAAGAAGAACTGATGCAGATCAAAGCACAGTTAGCTGAAGTTCTGAAGAAAGCTGAAGATAATCTGATAAATGATTTTGTTAAGAATCATTATGGATTCAGATTGATTCAGTTATGTTGTTAAAGCTAGATGTTTTGTAAGTTGTAACTTATAGTCTTATTAAACTCTTATTGCATTTGAACTTAAGTGTTTTTGACATCATCAAATCTATTAACTTGTACATTCTTGCATAATTACAAGTTGGGGGAGATTGTTGGATATATTTGAGATGTCATGTCTAATATGTTTCATGTTTAGTTTTCAGATCTTAACTAACAGGAAATATCAGTTCTTACTGGAATCAGGACTTACTGGAAGTCAGGACTTAAGGATATCGGGACTTAGATTATCAGAAGATAATATCAGAAGATGGATATCAGAACTTAAGTACTGAAGGACTAACAGTTAAGGAAGGAAGCTGATTTACAGGAAAGAAGATCGAAACTAATAGGGAATAAGATATGTATGGAAAGAGTTCAAGGACTAGAAGAATTATATAAGATATCTGGTTGATATATTTTAGGAGACAGAATTATATTCCATATCAACTAGAAGTTATCTTGTAATTGTGTATCTATATAAACACAGACATACGTTTACTCTAAGAGAGTTACGATCATTGAGAAGATCATATATTGTAACCTAGCAGCTCTCGTGATATTTGTTCATCACTGAGAGAGAACATTTCCATTGTAACAGAGTTTATTATATCGAATACATATGTTTTCTGTTACTTGTGCTTTAAATCGATTTGACTATATTCTACACTGTATTCAACCTCCTTCTACAGTGTTGTGTGACCTAACATTTAAGGAGGAAGAAGATTATTATTAATAACATATTTTTTGTAGGTGCTCTATTGAAGAACTCCTTCCTATAATACAAACACAGGAAAGCGGTGTCCATGGTCAGAGATCTCCAAGGGTATGCCTGGACGGAAGGCCTCCTCCTGTAGTTAATGAGTGTCATCATTGTGGATGTGGGGTAAACTTTGGTGTGTGCTTTGGGAGGTCTGTCTTTGTAGTCAACAGGTGTCCTTGTTGGGAGACTTCGGAGTATCCTGCACTTTGCACCCAAAAGCTTGGGATCACTTGTCCTGCAATATGGTACAGGCTCCTTATCCGGGGGACAAAGATGAGTCCAATATTTGGGGTGAACCACGGCTATACCTGCATCCATAGATTAGAGAAACAACTGTTAGTGGAGGGTTATCCTTGGCCAGGGAGATGCCTTATCCGTGAAGTCTCGAATCCGCGGACGAGCCTTGGGCCTTTGTGGTTGGGCCTCATCGAAGGACATTCCTAAAGCTAGTAGAAGGCGGTTTGCGGTAGGTTTTCTACTGGGCCTCGGGACAAGAGATCTAAGCCCGTTAAGTTTCTTGTTCCCCAAGAATTACGTTGGCTTGATTCTCTATAAATAGGGATACGTAGGAATATTGTAAGGGGTCGAAAGCAAGAGCCTTAAGGAGTCACCATCAGCCCTAAGCAATCTCAGCCACCAATAATCACCACCACCAAACATTGTTCATTATTTTCCGATGAACACTGTTCATGTTTCCCGACAAACACTGTTCATGTTCCCCGACGAACGCTGTTCACCTATTCCGACGAATAACCACCATCATAGATCTTGATTCCGGCTACGAACCTCAAAATTTGTTGTTACCAAATTCCTCTGTCAACTGAAAGCACAAACACAAATTAAACAAGATGTATAAAAGTGCATATACAATGGTCTTTAAAACTGTTAAACAGTGATGCATAATCAAAATTAGGTTTCAAGGCATAAATATAACACCACACTGTATATATAATACAACTTCCTACTGTATATGCATACAGGAAAAAACAGTAGACAGCTTCATAACAATTAACAATAGATAAAAAATCATATATAAGAGTAAACTAGCAGAAACCAAAACTATACAAGGAAAGGGTATTTACCCTAAAAGCAGACTGATAATCAGCTAGAGCTCCACCCTTCTCACCGCCAAATTCTCCAGATGGTCCTCTTGGGCCATCACGATACCCATCCCTGTCACCAAACCTAAGTCGATCCCCCTCAAATCTCGGAGGACCACTACAAAAATCCATCCAACCAATCCAAACCACATTAATCATAACATAATCCGACATAAAAAACCGGATTATATAAACTACATTATCCAGTGTTAAAAAATATATAAAAATTAGCAACAAATCTCAATTACTTGCTATTAATCCAAACATACTAAACTTAATTCAATCATTTCGAAACAATTGGACAGAAAAAGCAAACCTAAGATTTCCAATTAGCTTTCGCATCTCTCTTCTGCTCACTCAAAGTCAAATCATCCTACAACAACAATAGATAACAAAATCACAATTTAATTAATAAAAAATACAATAACAATATAGATAGCATAGGGATTAATTGAAAAGAGTACCCTATAGCATACTGAAATTGTCGATGAAATCAACGGCCCATCTTAGTGCTACTCATTTACCTTTCTCCAATTAGGGCTTATATATTATGATAATAAGTATGTAATTTAGAGAGAGAGAAAAATAGGGCGAGAGAATATCACAGTGAAAAATGGGGGAATAGAGATAGAGAAAGTTGGATGTAAATCGATTGTGTGTGTTTTTGTTTTGGGGGGAAAAATACCGCATTGTTTTTCATCTCGTAGAACGTGCTTAATTTTTAACTTTTTTATTTTAGTTTTTCATACTAATTATTAAAAAAAATAGTATATATAAAATTAAAGTAATATCTTATGTATTTCTATTCAAAAAACTTAATTTTATATTATATATGATATTTATAATCATGAATAATACATAATATAATTTTAAATCTAATTTTATGGTAATATTTTCATTTTAATATTTTTAAAAACACCAGGCAATGGTGTTACATGTTCGGCAACACCAGCATTTTTGTGTAACACTAGTTTTATAGCTGTTATAACACTAATTCAGAGGTGTTACAATAGAACAAAAATTTCTTAACTAATGTAACGCTTCTTGTAATACTTGCATTACAGTAGCCCACTTATGGTGTAGTGTCATTTTGACCGGAATCGTATTGTTTGATGCTTGAAAGCAGGATTTTAATGATTTTAATGATGAGACCTAATCAGATGTTAACTTAGGAAGAAAGCTAAGGAGAGAAATATAATAGAAGAGTATATCCTATTATCAATGGTCTCCCTACAAATATAGATAGAATTAATCGCAAGTATAAAAATAGGGCTATCAAACGGATAATTCGGATAAAAATCTGGCTATATCCGTATCTGAATCTAAAAATCTGTATCAGAATCCGGAAGTATTTAAAGAATAATATCTGAATCCGGATTCTACGGATAATATCCGGATACGGATAATATCCGGATTTGAATCCGATTTTCAATCAGATTTTTATTTTTATGTTAAAAATTGAAAAAAAATTGAAAAAATTTAGTAAAAATTAAAAATTTATTTTTAAAAATTAAAATAAGAGTTAAAATGATTTAATCATTTTTTATTTTTTCAAAAAATTAATTTAATTTCTCGTTTCAATATAATTGTTATCTTTAAATTGTTGAACTCATATGATTTTTTTACATATATTTGTAAAATTTGTATAAACATAATATTTAATATATATATATATGTATATATATACACGTTCACACAATATAAATTTAATATAATAAATTTTTAATTATATAAAAAAATTATATATATATATAATATTTATTCGGATTCGGATATTATCGGATACGAATATGCCTATATCCGTATCCGTATCCGCAATCGTAGGATTTGAATACGGATAATATCCGCTTTGTTTCGGATACGGATAATATTCGTTTTTTTCGGATACGATGCGGATTTTTCGGACGAATATCGGATTTTTCGAATTTTTTTGACAACCCTAATATAAAATATAAATAAGTGTAAAATTGGAATAAATAATAAACAATCAAATCAAAAGAGAGTTTAAAGTTCTGAAATAATATAAGTACCATTTGGTTCAACAGTATTTCTGTCATTTTCTCTCTCTATCGTGATAATAAAATGACTTTGTGAGTTTTAAGAGTAGGGATCATTTTGAGAGAAAATTGGGGTGTGATGAGTTTGTGAGGGTTAGAGATGAATTTGGTTGAACCGTTTAAATATTTAATGGATGGAGGAGTGTCATGACAATTGACAAGGTCACTCCATTTTCATGTATGTTTTTTATGGGTTGTTACCTGCGTATTTGCGCAGCACGTCAGATGCTCTCACGTATCTACACAACACTCATCTAAACTTTGTATCTAGGCAGCATTTTGGGCCAATTTTCTAACACACTCTCAACAACACAGATAATCAACTTTGACCCAAATTTCTAGTGAGATCAATATAGGACCGCAATAATTTATATTGAGTTAAATTAGGGCCTCTAACCTAATATTAAAATAAAAAATTAACAAGAAGTATTTCGAAAAATAAACAGAAATCATTTAATTGAAGCTCAGATAAAGAATCTCTCTCGTATAAAGTCTACTAATTTTTGGTGTTAACAATTGCAATGAAAAGAACATATAACAGAAATTTTAATATTGAATAAAATAACTGAATAAAAATATTTAAAAGTTCAAAATATAAAGTAACATAAACGTTTACAATTCACCAATAGAAATATGAATGTCAAATGAAGTTTTTATTTCTAAAACAAATATCTAAAATATCATAATAATTTTTCTATAGTTCCATCAAACCAACTTCTTCTATTGCTTACCTCATAACTTCAAAAATGACTAATTGAATACATAGACTCTCCATCTGTATCTCCTTTCACCAACTTTGTTTTACAGTCCAATTGGTCCATAATACAATAGTGCATATACCCCTCACTTCTGAGAAAGTAATTTCAATGCATCAGGTAATGTTATCACAGTTTCTTTGCTTTCACCTTCATTCCATACCTTTATGTACTGTGAAGAGGTAGAAGAAATGTCATGCACGCCCTTTAGGCTTCTGAGCGAGTAAGGACCTTTTTCTACCCCTCCTGAAAGTAAAATATTCCACTTGGGATCCTCTTCACATATTGTGGCAGGTTGGGGTGTTGCAGCTAAAATACATGTCTCGCGTAGATCTTTCATAAGTGCCTCCAATTGTTTGTCAGATATTTGACCATTATTTTCCTTGATCATAAGTGCCTCCAATTGTTTGTCAAATATTTGACCATTATTTTCCTCATTACCTGAGGATAATCAATAGAAATGTATCAAATTATGCGTGATGCAGTAATAGATCTCATCTGCCGTAGGTAGGAAATAAAGATGAACCATACACATCATATTAAAATGAACCAAAATCACAAACATAGGTATCAGGTAGAGGCTTGAACAAATTTAACCAAATGATACACATTATGTTTTGTCATCTGTTGCATAATTTGTCTTACTTTTATTTTCTGGAAAAACTAAAAATTATTGGACATGGATTTAAGGGGTTGCATTGCGCAGCAAATCACAAAATGTAGAAATTTAGTGCTTCGTGCGAAAATTGATGACATCATAAAAATAAATCAGCACATTTATCGGGAGCTATTTGCTACAAATGTACCAGACATGAACAACGGATAACAGTATCTAAAAAGGATTTGTAATAAACTGTAAGAGAAAATCACGGTCAACTAAATGCCGTATATATAGACATATATTTTAACAAAAGGAAACATGTTTACATACCTATAGATGAAATATATTTCATACAAGGAAATTCAGTAAAGTATATTACAATATTAAGAACATCTTTTATTTGTTACGTAAAATGATATAATAACTTTGGTTTGGTGCGGTTTTGCCACAATTCTGGTTTTTTCTCATCCCTATCATCAATATAGTAAGTCACAATTTTGATATTGTAGTTATGAGAATGTTTTCCTAGATAATGATCAAGACTACAGCGTACAATGAACAATTTCCAGGATGTGTTATAAAAAGGTAGCTTTTACTTCGTAATATGGCATAGGGTTACGCTCATTGTATATTTTCTTTTGAGTTCTAGTTTTTTTGTTGACATCCATTATGAATTTTAGTCTTCTAATACATGCAAAACTTCTGGGAGACAACATAATGGTATGGATATATAATTTCTTGAAACCACAATGTAAAATACTATCCTATACTAACCTTCAGTAACGTCTGTGGTAGCAATCTTTGTGTTTTCTTTATCAATGGCGTCATGAATCGTGATTGCAGAATTTCTGCTAGCTCCCTTCCGGACCATTAAGTACTGCTAATAAAATGGAAGAACTTTTGTCACGCACTTGAGGTCGTCAATCTGGTAAGGACCGCTCACTGCCCCTGCTGGAGTTATGATGTTCCATTTGAGGTCCTGATGATCCACTGGAACGCTTGGTCGACCGTTATCTTTGACGTCATTGCTAACTGAGAGTAAACAAGTCAAGAATGCGAAATTATGAGTAAAATTCAAAATGCTGATCACCTGTCTTAATATGGTCCAGACAACCTATCAGACCTGCATTCTTTTGTCCTCTGCCGCAGAATATATAATAAACAATTTTCTAGAATGAACAAATCTACTGGATATGGAGTTAGGGCCCACACTGAGTGAAAATAACATAACATAAATAAATTTACACACAACACTAAATTACATAGTATAAATAAATTAGCGCATTGCGCCAGAGCTAGAGTTATAGCTAAAAATGTATTAGACATTGCGAATAAGAACTCGAAAAGGACTTGTAGAGTAAATAAGAAAATCACGACATATACTTCTTTAGGAAAATATTTTTTATAGTAGAATGTCCAATAAAATATACTATAACACAATAACGTACAAGTTTCTTTGAAAGAAATGTTGTGAGTAAGAGTTTTAAGGTTGTACTTGACATATAGTTTTCCTAGATAATTGATATTTTCTAATTTGCTGAATTGGCTCATCGAGTAATGAGCTCTGTTATACAAGTATTATATATGATCACCTACATGTGTAATACATGTAAAAGAGATTATTTGGAGACAAACAATAAATATTGAGACAAACACTCTCATAGTTTTGAAAGGGAAAAAATTAAGTTACCAGAAAGTAATGGTGAGATCTGAAAAAGAGATTCGAAAATTGACAGGGAGATATGATCATTGTAATATTTTTATGTAAATTGCCAATTTTTTTAAATATACGTTACAATATATTAGTCTTTTATCAAATGTGCGCAAAACTATGGGAGACTAGCCAATGGTGTAGCTTCTTCAATTGTTGATACTAAGACTGCAAGAAATTTAAGAACTAAAAGAAACAAACGAATTTTAATGTCATAAATAATGAAATAGTGTCTTATACTGGCCACCTGTAATTTGTGCAGTAGAGCCCTCAATTTTTTCTTGTTCGACTACATGATCATCCACTAGACCGGTTGTAACAGTTTCAAGCATCTCAGAAGATTTGCTCAGATCCAGTACTACTTGATCTTCTGCACACATGACAGGTTTTTGTCAAATGATGCTTGTCATAATGGGCAGCACACATGCATAGACGGAACATAAGACTTTGAATTATGAGCGAAAATGACCACTCCACAGAAAAAGTCTCATATGCAGTCTGTAATAATTAGAGATTTAGAGAATACATGTAATATCATAGGGAACCAATGACACATATAGGTAAAATTCATTTAAATAACTGATAATACTGAGAACTTGTATTAGTATATATTGTCAAAATATAAGACTTATATTCTTTTTTTTCTCTGCACATATAAAATCATGGTTTCATTTTCTGGATTGGACATATATATATTGGGGACTTGGAGTGAATGTCACACACATTGCGTATGATAGCACGACATATTACGCATAGCGCAAAATCACTGAATATATCTTAATTAGCACATTCTACCATTACATGGAATATCATAGGGAGTCAACGACAAATGTAGGCAGCCTGCATTTACATAATTATTAATACTTGTCACTTGTATTGATGTGGTCAGGAAAAAATGTCTGACTTAAAAAAAATTCCTTTTCCACATGATATAACATAACATGGTTTCATTTAAACATATTTATATAGAGGTAAATGTGTGCATTGACTCAGAATAACAGAACATAAATAAATTTTCACACAGCGCGAAAATGAAGTAGTGCATTGTACCAGAGCTATTTGCTATCAAATTATTACACATTATAAAGTGAACACTAAAAATGGATACTAAATAACACTTTTAAGGAAATTAAATCGGGAGGGAGAAATAATCACACCATTCCTAATAAGCCTTATGATACATGATGTTATCAACAATTTTACTTTATTTTAATAGAAAACGTGCTTATATATCGTATAATATTACAATATCAAGTACAGGTTCCTATCTTGGTATATATACAGGACGATGCATATTACACCTGGACTATAATTATACTGACATGTTTAGAGAAGCAACATTGTGAGTGAGAGTTTTGAGGTTCTGTCTATCAATAAGTTTTCTCAGGTAAAATATGGGTTGTGATATTGACTCATTGAGCTGTGAACTGTATAAACTGTGCAAGTACTATATAATGTAGTGTCTCTTATGTGTGTAAAAGAGATATTATGGAGAAAACGTGATGTTAGAGCAATAGAATAATACTATGTCAGCTGCGCTTAACGTTCGTTTGGTCATGTTTGTAGGAGGCAGTACTAGAGGGCGTAGTGATCTGTAGAGGTCTAGATTTAAGAAGGTATGACCTCAAATAGGATTTTTTTAGAGACTTTGAACTAAACTAGGTGATCTTTGGTAAGTTTAACAAAACCCGTATCATGGGGTGCAAGACGTGGGTTGTACAGGGTTTGAAGTTCTCAATAGAGTGTGATGATCATCTTATTTGCTTACTATGTCCCTTTCCTTCTATATTGCATGCTTGAAACTTTAAAATTTTACACATGTGCTATTACCGCTTTATGTTTAATATATTCTTGTTCCTTGATTAGAATCATGAGACCAATTATTCTTTTCTTTATACATTTTTTCTCATAGTGGATTGTTTTATCTGGGAGTCCTTTTAGAAACTCTTCATTTTTTGGGATTGGAGTAAGGTCTGTGTACATCCCACCATCTTCAGACTCAGGATTTACTGGGTAAGTTTGGTTGGTTCTAGTCTTCTAATTTATGCATGACTGGCGGGAGACTACACAATAGTATACCTTCGTCATCCGTTGATACTAAGACTGAAAGAATTGTAAAAATTAGAAGAAACAACGAAATACTGATGACATAAATAATTAACTAATTTCATATACTAGCCTTCTGTAACTTCTTTTGCTGTGGAACCCTCAGTTTTTTCATGTCCGATTGCTTCATCATTCCCTGGACCGATTATAATACTTTGAGTCCTCTCTAGAGATGCGCTTGGATTGTGTATTACTTGATCTCCTACACATACGACATACATGACAAGTATTTGTCAAATGATGCTTGTCATAATAAGCAGAACACATGCATAGTTGGCACATAAACGTCGAACTATGAGTGGAAAAGGCCAATTGAAATAATACATCTCAACTACACTATGTAATAATCAATGATTTAAAGAACATACATATAATATAATAATATCAAGTACAGTTTTCCTTTTTGGTAATTGGTTTGTAACTGTTGTATTGGCACATTAAGTATCGAACTCTGTAATACTCTTTAAGTATATGTATGTTATGCTCTATCTATAATGTGTGTAAACAGACAAAATTGAAGAAGATATGATTTTAAGTCGATAGATATACAGTAATACTATGTCAACTAGGTTCAAATAGAGCTAGTTATATGGATTTGTTTAGACATGCACAATTTATAGCATTAAAGCAAGTCCAACAAGGGGTGCCAACTTCCACGTGGCATGACATGGCACAACACCCTTGTTGGCTCTCTATTAAAGTTGATGGGCTGCCAAAAGTCTACATCCCTTGAGCAAGGTGCCATCTTATTTATCATAATATGGATAAAAATTTAAAAATACAATATATTAGTATAACTAAATAATATAAATATTTTAAACGGGTGCCAACAATTGGGGCATTTTTTAGGAGAAGGGTCGAAAATTATGTGCATAGAAAAGGTAAAAATTATAATTTACGATGATTTGTCAAAGTCCAACCTTTAGAGATGATTTTAAGTAACTAAATATTAGTGGTTAGATCTTAAAAAGAATCGGGTAGGTTGACATGGAGATATGATGATTGTGTTATTAATATTTGTTGAGCAATTCAGCAAATATTAATAGAAGTTCAGTATAACTTTTCATGCATCTCAATTTAAAATGAGATGTTTGATATTAGGTTAAATGCACAACTCAGGGTCCTATGGACTATCAAAGGGTCTGAACCTCTGACCTCCTGTTTGAAGTATTGCCTCGGCTTCTTCCTCCATTGGTGGCCTATTATCTTCCGCTAATTTACCTGAGAATAACAAGATCGAATCAAATCCTTGGAAATTCGTAAAAATGACCCGTATATAAATAATTTACAAAAGTATCATCTACTAACCAACCACAAAGTCGGGCTAGCTTGACAGGGGTCAGTTTAAAATGTTTTAAAATTCACATTATTTCGGTATAAATAGAACTTGTCAAAGTGTAGGTTTTAAAATGGCTAAATGCAGCAGTAGCCTATTAAATTAAGGATGCTTAAATATATTCCAATAGGTGTGTCAAAATTAATAAACTTTCCATATTGGAACATGCAAAGTTAAGATTAGTATTTATACTGTTACTATTACTCAGTGTATATGTTGTACCTGATCTACTTCCGCTAGTTGCTGGAGCCTTCAAACAGTTCCTAAAAAGAAGTTCAAGTTCCCCTTCAGCAGCAGCGACCACATGGGGAACAGTATTCAGTAACTTTGCCTGCTCATCAGATTTCAGGAGAAGGTCTCTCTTTTTTCCAAATTCAATCATTGTACAGAGGTCAATGTGTGAAGGTGAACAATTGAGGTAATAATTGTAGTATAAATAGCATATGTAAGGAATTATTCTAATAATAAAGGATATTGTCCTCTCCACCCTTTTTCGCAAGCTAGATCAAAACGATTTTTAAGCCTCTGCAGCTCTGTAGCAATCCACTTGAAGTAAAAACAGAACATGTACCAAATGATTGAGTTAAGCTAATACAGGGAAACTGTTGAGCGCAACAATTTATTAAATAGAAGATTCAGAAAGAAGTAATAAGAATTCAGAAAGGTTAAACATACCGATCAACTTTATGTAAGATAATATGCATAAATAAAAATGGTTCACTAAGCATAATCAATATTAAACACATGCTTACATGTTTGGTTGTATCCTCGTGCAAAATTATCGCCTTCTGTTCAAGCTCATCCTGTCAAATATAAATACATGCTCAATGTTGGACAACTAAAAGATGCTTATAAAGGACAACCACAGTCATGGTTATAAGGGATGCTACAAAGTCGATAGGTAATGATGTTTTTTTTGCTAGATAAAATAGTCGATGATGTCAAACTCAATAAGATGATACAGAATAAATAACAAATCATAACATAACACTACTACTAAGGACAGTACTTACTACAGTAGGCTGTTTTAAAATGCCACGTTGTATGCGTATCTTCAAATCTTTGCACTCTTCCTGCAAATAAATAGAAGCAACAAAGTTCCAAATTCATCACAGTCAAATATAAGCTTGAAAATTTTAAAAAATAATATAATTTTAAACTTTGAAAAAAAAGGTAAGAATGAATCAAGCATTTTTTAGCAAGACATAATATCTTCGACAAAACTTACTAAAACCAATATAATTACCTGGGTTATGTTGCAGTTTTCGAGCAAATTGATACTAATTTTATTCTCCATGCCTGAAACATGCAGTAATACCTCGGGATCATTTTCACCATTGTAAGTCCATATTCTGCCAGAAAATCCATGATAGAATAAACTGAACTGCTTTTGTTTATAGTAACTAATATCATGTTAAGGTCCAGCAATCATAAGAGACAAACTATATGTATACAAGTCAATTATTTTAAAATCTGCAATTTCATTAAATAATTCAACAATATTAGAGTTAAATTTATACTATGAGGACGGTATGCATGTGACCCGGCCTATAGTCTTTAAGAAGCTAACTTTGTACCATTATAAAATAATATGGAACCCAGTTCGAACTTCTAACGACATATGCATCTACCAACACAGCAACACTAACCTGTGACTTGCAAGAGCTTAAAAATGTTCTGGTCAAAACGGTCATTCCTAGCTGCTCTGATTTTAACGAAACTTCCGATTAACTTGTCATCAAACAAGGTCCTGGGTCGTTTTAAAAGTTTCCTAACTAACCCCCTCTTTAGGTAGACCAGAGTCATGTTCTCAGGTTCTATTGACGCGTACTGGAGTGGAGGAATCTTGCGAGCTTCCAAGTTTTCCTTAGGAAATTTGTCATATATATCTGACTTCACACCATCATTCTCATCTGAGTCGCAGCAAGACATATAGAATTCGCCTTTCTTCATTCTATCTTCCGCAGAGTGGAGATATTTCAGAGTCAAGGATTCTCTCTCCCTGATAATTTTCCAAGCTAAACGAAAGTGCTCCATAAATTTCTGCATGCAAACAGTAAGACAAGTAATAAAGAAAATTCATAGGCATTATAGTACAAAACATAGAATAACCACCTGCATCAATCATCTCACCTCCAACTTGATCTTAATCCGCCCCAACCCCACCTCACCCCAACGATAAAGAACACGATGCTAAAAACAATTAGGTGATCATATTTATTATCTAAAATTATTCCATGGTAAAAAAAATTACTGTCCTTCCATAAACCAAGCAAGAACCATGGACAAGTAGAAATACCTAACAGACAGTCGTGATATTCAATTTTAAGTTGAAGAAAATTCTATAAATATGAGATAAAAGGTAACTTTGAAGCACATGCGAGAAATGAAACTTCCAAGATGGTCAATTTCTTCTTCATTTTTACATATATTTTATATATGTTTCCTGCTTCTGAAGATGACACAGCAAATTCTTTCTTCAAATAACTTTCTGATTAAAATACTTCAAATTTAATAGTATTCACAAACGATAAAATTTTAGAGGTAAAAGGAATTGGAAAATATTACTATAATTTCGTATATCTACTTATTATCTGTAAAGTAAGCGTACCCTGTCATAATCACCATCCTTTTTTTCTTCAACTAGTAGCCCATACTTCAAACAGACATGACATAGACCCTTGTTTCCTCCAATCTGAACAAATTCAACTTGCCCAATGCAGTGCCTGCAAAGAGCCTTTGGACAGCCCACGCAAATAAAATCCTGGCCTTTGTGGCATATGATGCAAGAATGAGCATCTGAAGCAGTAGCATAAGTTTTATATGTTAGTAAATTCTTTGCTGACAGGACAATGAACATTCGAGCTCCACACAAAAATGCATCGTTATGATATTCCACTGAATTAAATTACAAATTTTATATGTTAGTAAATTCTTTGCTGACAGGACAATGAACATTCGAGCTCCAGACAAAAATACATCGTTATGATATTCCACTGAATTAAATTACAAATTTGTTCTTTAAAATAAAAACATTAAAAAGGCTAAAACAACAATTTAATAAAATATATGTGAACACAAAGATCAACTCTCCTCGGTGACCCATATGGCATGAATTGAGCACATTCAAATGAGGCAAAGGAAGACTGCAAACAAAAAACTAAATATTTAACTACATACCACAAGTCCAGGAATTTCCGGTGTTGACGACTGAATCATCCTTGCCTATACATTTAGGGTGGCACACTTTTATGCAATCTGTGAAACATTTTGGAACAACATTACTTAGAGAATGCCTCTACTCAGGAATGAAAGAGATACAACGTGCACTAAAACTAAAATTATTACATAGTAAATATCTAGGGAAATTAATGACACAAAATATAGGAACTAATAACATAAAATGAACTTTCATATAGTCATCATGGTTCATGGAAATAGTCTATATATGTACTGATGATAACAAGTTGGTTTCTGATGATTTAACTCTGACTGGCATTTTAAACAAGTTGCATATCCTATTTCTGAAGAAAAATGTTTCTTTTATGTTAAGCTTTACCCAGAAAAAAATTATTAATTGTCAACATGTAAACCTATATAATTACCTATAGATTTTTAAAATAATTGTATGAATGTTGAGAATGTACTTGAAACAATTAGTTTTAAAAAAAATTGATAAAATCTGTGTAGAATAATAACAAAAAGAAAAAGAAAGGGAAAAAGATTATGTAAATTAAAAACAAAAAACCATAACCAATTTCTGAAAAATAGTAGATGACAGATTTGTTTATCATTTTAGGTATTCCACACACAGACATATATATATATAAACATCAATAAGCGACTTGGTTCGACTACCGAATAACGAATACTCAAATTTATTGGTGTAAACTCGAATTGAGTAGTCTGCCCAATGAAATTATACAATAATATAAGTTCTCCGCCTTACGAAATTATATTTAATGATTAAATAATTGTATATTGTACACGAATTTCATCATAGAAAATAACTCAATTCCCTTATTTTTAACCAAAAAATTCCTAAATTCACTGAGTCCTACTTCGTCATCAAATTTCGGTCTTCATCAGATTCCGGTCGAACTTAATTATCCTCTATTCAACCATACATTTTTAGATCGATCATCATAATCCACATATCCTTTTGTCAGTTGCATCGCCATTCTCTCTACTCAACTTCCTTTTTCTCACTCTTCATTCACTATAAAATTGTTATTGTCAAAATGCACCACTCCGTCTTCTTTACTATTGTCGCCATTCAAATTTCCGACCTATGTTTCAAGTTTTCTCATATATGAATGTTTGGTGATTTCGTTCGAAGTTCGATGATTTATCCTGATTGTATGAATACAGTTGGTGATTCAGTTCAGTGATTTTTTGGTCGATTGTAGTAATTTATATTTACATATAATAATTTAAGTATAATGTTGGATGATTTTAGGTGGTGATCGAAGATAATGGACAGATGTGTTTGTTGTGTGGTGGTTATGAAGGTTTTCTTCTAGTGATTATTTTTTGACGGTGGTAACTTTTTTGATTTTAGTGGTCGGAGGGTGGTTGGACGTACGTACTTGCAGTGCGGTGGTAGGAGTATTTCAACCTATTGGGCTTCAACCCAAATGTGATTGGTTGGGCTTAGTGATATAAGATATAATTGGATAGGCAATAATTGTATGGGTATACAATTATTATCATAGTTGGATTGTGAACAATTGTATGGGTAGGCAATTATTATCACAATTGGATGTTATAATAATTGTATGAGTAGACTATTATTATAATCATATTAGGTATATCTTGTTGGCAAAGTTTTATAATGGTTATATATATATAGTCATATTGTGTTTGATTGATGAGAGGAGTGTCTAAGATATAGACTTAAGTACTAGTGAGCGGATGTTAAGTATTAGGCTTATACATCCTAGATTGATTGTTATTGTTTGATTGTATGCCTGAGCATTGTTTGGCTTCGGACACCATTGAGGTATCATGTAACTATTGTCCTATTGATAATTGTTTGGATTAATAATACAAGTTGGGATGCATGTTTTACGCGTCATAACTCATAAATGTCTTATACTCTGCATTGATAGATCGAATCTCGAAAAATTGTGTGTTTTCCTCCTAATAAGTGGTATCAGAACCGAGTTTCCTGGTGAATTGAGTTGGAGGAAAGTTTGAGGTTCAATTGGCATGGCGGATTACAATGATGGATTTGATGACAAGAAGCATACTAACAAGGGAAGAGACAAAGTTATGTGTTGTATGACGGTTGACTTGCAACCTGGATCAAATCGTTTGGACTCGACACGAGATGAAAGAGATGATCGAAATTGTTTTAGTGGCTTGATCAACCAGGCGAATATTTTGGATAATGTTGTTCTTTTTAAGAGGCCAAAGGATTGTGAAAGCAAGGATTGGGTGACTCAATGATGAAAGGAGCATTCATGATTGATGCATGTGATTTTGTGGATGGATATGTCGTTATTATGAAGAACGATAGTTTGGTGGTCACTATACGGGTTGTAGTGATTCTCAAAAGTTGGAAGAATGAGATGAATGAATTCTTGTTCAAGGGGAGGCATCGGCGAAGAGGCGTTGATATTTTGATAGTTTCCGTTTAATCTAATATAGAGTATTAGGTTAAAGGGGAGGATTGTTGGGTTTCAACCCAATGTAATTGGTTGGGCTTGGTGATACAAGATATAATTGTATTGGGTAATAATACAATTATTATAATAATTGGATTGTGTAATAAATATATGGGTAGAAATTATTATCACAATTGGATTAGGCAATAATTATATGAGTAGACAATTAGTATTATAATCGTATTAGGTATGTCTTTTTGGCTAAGTTTTGTGATGGCTATATATAAATAGTCATTGTGTTTGATTGATGAGAGGATTGTCTAAGATGTAGACTTAAGTATCGCTCGTGAGCGGATGCTTAAGTATTGTGCTTAGACATCCTTGATTGATTGTTATTGTTTGGTTGAGCATTGTTTGGCTTGGGACACCATTGAGGTGTTATGTATCTATTGCATTAATGATAATTGTTTGGATTAATAATACAAGTTGGGACGCGGTTTCGTGTCACACATGTTTTGTGTGTACTCCGCATTGGTAGATTGAATCTCGTTTATGTGTATGTTTCCTCCTAACACAACCATGTTGATTTTTTTAACTTTGGTAATTTTTTATTAATATTGATGATTTTAGGTGATCTTAGGTGGGAAGACAGTAGGGATAGGTGGTTAACAAAGGTGTGGGGTGGTGTAGCCGGAAGTAGAGGCTGGAGGAGTGAGGAGGAAGGATGTGGTGATGGTTGGGATGAAGAAGATAGATTTCAAATAAATAGCCTACATTAAAAGTAGCTTTAAATTTGTGTAGTGGAGATTAGTTCTCATATCTCACATAAAAGTGGGTTCTCATATATTAGTAAGATTTGGAGTTAGAAAGAGAAATTAAAAACCTGATATTCAAAACGAGATTCTAAATATTTTTCTCCTCTTTTTACGAAATAAATGTATATTAACATTTTGGTTTTCATTATATTTATTTTTTAATATCAATATTTGAATCAGTAACTGAATTTTATAAAAAAGAATTATATAAAATTTCCAAATTTTTGACCGAGATTCAAAAAAACTTGTAAAATTTATGTGATTCGAAAATAGAATTTTAAAATCTACAAGATTCCCAGATTATAAGTTTTTCTCATGATCTTTTTTTATATTTAAAAAAAATTGTTTGTGATTGGTTTCTTTTGGAAGAATTGTAAATATTTGAAACTACTCAATTTTTCGATTTTATAAATAATTTTTAAAGATTATTATCTCGGTTCTCCGTTTACAAAAGTTCTCCATTAAACCTTATCTTATATAAATATTACATTTTATTACTACCTAAGAGCAGTGCGGGGAACAAGGGTCGGGCTTGGGATATTAATCAATCTCCTCGCCCAAATCTCAAATTTTTCAATTAAACCTTCTATGTTGCAACCCCATACAAAAAATAATTCCTCCCTTTTTGAAGTGGTCTATCTCAAAATCATACATCACAAACACAAAGAATGATATAAATATATACTATTATATTAAAGTGCGAACATTAAACACAAAGAATGATATAAATATATACTATTATATTAAAGTGCGAACATTAAAAGTTTCATCGACATAACATTAAAAGTTTCATCGATTATCTAGTTAATTCATAGTTTGGTCACTCAATACACAATCATTAGATAATTCAAATGAAATAACAATATAATATAATCCTAAAAATTATTGTTATGATTAGGCGCTATGATGTTCAAATCCCAGAAACAACATATTAAAATTATCATTTATAGTATATAAGGATTAAAACAATCATGCACCGCACGGGTTATAGATCAGTGTGTGTCTATATAAATATATATCATAAAAATAGTTCAAGGAACTTACTCCTGGTCATAAAATAGAAGAAGTCCCCCAACATAGCATAAAAACACCATTCTTCCTTTGCTACACATTTGTGTGTCCTTATTCTTCCTTTGTGACCATCCATATTATTCATCATGGTGGCAAAGGTGGTGATGGCTTTGTGGCACCTATAGCGTGAAAAATGATTTTGGATTTTGATGAATGTAAGGAATGGTGCAAAGATAGGCGGGCAAGGTTGTATATACATTTATAAAGCCAAGATTAGGGTTTTGAGATTTTATTTTGTGGGCCGCTTGATTGGGAGAGACATTTCTAGACCATATGAGCCCATGAGCCCAACAAGAGGCCCACTCAGAGGCAAAAGAATAATAATAAATAAACTAGAATAATAATAATAATAATAATAATAATAATAATAATAATAATAATAATAATAATAATAATAATAATAATAATAATAAATAGTATATAGTATATAGTATAGTAATTATTAATAATAACAAACTATATCATACCCTTTTGTAGACAAAGGATATTATAGTTAAAGGATCACAAAATAAAATTTAAACATTAGTATAATTTTTAAATTTGATAACTTGCAGAAAAACTGATGCCAAATTTAGAAGGGGAATTGATAAATAAGTTTTAAAAAATACTATTTAAGCTCCAGGTGTCTTGCAAATGACATAACTATTCATAGCAACAACAAATTCCAAGAATTTCACTATTAAAAATTATGGGCAAATGTGTAATAAACATGTCTAAAATTTAAAAGTGGAACTTATATAGTAAAAAGTGGAGCTTATTTAACAATTCTCTTTAGAAATTATTACATATATGGAAAATATTAGAGGGTATATTCAATTTAAATTATATAGAAAATTTTCAAATTTCAAAAGTTTTGGGATATTTAATTTGAATTTAAAATAATCAATTAATATATAAGGGTATCCAACACATGAAAGATCCTTCAAAATCTTATGCTATTTGATTCAGATTTTTAATAGTTTGGAAATAGTCAACCTATGTTCCAAATAATCTTTTAAAATCTAGACGTATTCAATATGGATTATAAACAATCTATTAAAATTTATTTCTATTCAAAAACTTGTCGACTTTAAGATTTCAAAAAAAATTGGATTTTGTTAATTTCGCAGTATATTTTAAACTCTTTCAAATCTCACATAAGTACAAGATATTCTATTAAATTTAGGCTCAATTCTATGTAGACATTACGACACATGCGTGGACTTGACCAATATTATATATCCTTTGTAGAATATTAAATCAGTTACAACATATTAAATCCATGGAATAATAATAATATGTTAAAATCTTAATTGAATATATTATTCTTTGAATGTGGATATAATCTATTTGATCATAATGTTGAATATTAAACTATATACACTATGCTTTTCATGATATTTATTTTCTTTTTTAGTTCTCTAATCCAAGCACTTTTGATTTCTACGAATCCAAAGAATTTCTTTTTTATTTTACTCTACCAGACTTTTAGTTTTTAGATTTTGCTTACAATTAAAAGAACACTTGGAAGTAAAAAAAATATACAAGACGAATGTATAGGGTTCTTTGTGCCTCGCAAATCCATATAAACCCCATGATTTATTTGCATTATTTATTAAATTTTCAATGGTCACATAATATATGCACCATATTATCCAACCATTTCCTAAATTTCTTAACGTTTCCCAAACTATCATATTTTTTTTTTACTAATATCATGGTACCAGGATTTTAGTACCACATTTTTTAAACTAATGTAGAAAAAGAGTTTGTTAAAAAATATTTTAATTATTAGATTTACAAATATTAATCAAGTTTCAAATTTAAAGAAGTTAAGAAAACTTTGTGAATGTATATTATAATAAATTTTTTAAAAGAAGACCATTGTTATGCACAAACAAACACATATATATGTGGGTATATAGATACATATATTTATATATACGTATATAAATAAAGAACAAAGTTCTATCGAGTCCTTTTTTTGAAGTCATGGAGTCCAACATCATGACCAACTATTACAATCCAATCTAATGGTCCAAGTTTTATGTATGTTAATAATTTAAAATAAATATAATAAGCTAAAGGGTATGATGTGTGTAGTGGTGTTTTATCATTAATGTTGAATAAGTAGAACACGCATGTTTTGCAACGTGACCATAAATATTTTACAAGCTAAGCATGTTTTACAAAATTATATATTTTGCCATGTTATACTTGAAAATGTATGGAATTTGCAAGATTTTCATTAAAATATTGAAGTTTATAGGGCATGAGTCACAAAATAATACGTTTTGAAATATTTACGCAATATTTTACTTGCAAAACATATATAGACTCCAGGGTTCCAAAAATAAGGGACTCCATAGAACTTACCTGTATACATAAATATATATACATGCATATATATATATATATGTATTCAAATAAAAATATATTAGAACCAAGGGTCCATGTACCTCGCAAGGTGTTTATAATTAGTGAATAGAAAAAGACAAAAAGTAGTGTACTTTGGACCAAAAAAGTAGTGTAACTTAATCTAACTACAAGGACTCCATTTCTAAATAACACCGTACATAAACTTTTTGACCTACTCGTCTTCATTCCTATATCAACGTTTAACACAAAAATATGTTTTAAGTTTTCACCTTCTATTTTTATAAAATAATCTCTTAGATACAAAATTTGAACAAAAACTACCTTATACTGAATTAGTAGTTATTTAGCACAAAAAAAATTGTTTGTTAATAGAAATTACCTTTGAATAGAAGGTTTCGGTGTATAATTTCTATGTAGGCTAAAAGTCAATGACCCATCTTCTAATCGGTGTCATTACCCCAAAAGGACTAGGTTTTGCTTAATATGTGCACTCTCTCAAATCCCGATAGGTTGTCAAAAACATCATTTTAGGCTATTTTATATAATCTATATAAATGGATTTTCTTTTCTACGATCAAGAAATTAGGTTTTCTTTTAGTATTGATAGGCCCTGCAACCACTTTATGCTAGCCAAATCATATGTTTAAACAAAAAGTTTTAATATAAGGCTTGTTTTCATTTGATTTATGTTGGATTTATCAAATCTCATGAACCAATTTATTGACTCAGTACACTAAGCATTGGTTGTTGAACAAGGTTGAAGTTGTATATTTTTACTTGGCAGGACTAATAACATAACTCAACAGTAGAACATGACTCGTAAATAATTCTACGTTCAAAGGAATCTATCCCAAACAAATATTTGTACACGTGAATTTAGATTAACTACATTGAAGAAGCCTTCTATACGCCACAGGATGAAATTCATTAATATGTTCAGGTTTCAATGAAACGAGGGTCAGATATTTGAAGCGACTGTTAGGATTTAGTGTGAAGACTAGTGTGAAGACTACTGGAAGATTTCAATGAAACTGACTATATATAACTAATACTTAACAATGGACTTAAAGACAAGATACAAAGATCTTGCACGAATGTGTTAGTCTTCTTACCAGACCGTTGCACTAGGCGTCAACAGTTTGCGAACGAAACTGAGTACTGAAGAAAGAAATTTTGTAAGTGGGTCCAGATGTACGAGAAGAAAGTTTTATCTGTCATATATGAGGACATGAGAGCAGGGAAAGAAGTTGAAAAAAATTCAAGTCAAATGTTTTCCACTAAAGTGCACACACTCTATATGTATGCTTTAAAGCTCGAAAATTGGGAAGGTATTGGAATTATGTGTTTCAAAAGAGTGCACACACTCTACGGGAACACATAGGTGTTAGGAAGCTCAAGAATGGCCAAGCATTAAGAGAATAGGTGACAGGACCGCTCTACGGACGCCCATATGGAGAAAATGAATAAACATGGTGAAGTAAAAGAGGTATGAGCACCCATACTATGGAAGACCACCTTGGCGGAGCATATACATGTGAAAGGAACAATATTTGGCTAAGTAATACACATATATCCGCTCATACATGTGCTTACTTTTGGTGAACACACTGGTTGCAAAGAAGAATGTATTAAAGTGTTGAACCTCTTACACCACTTAAGAGTGCAAATGCTTCATGAGAGCACTCTACAAGCGCCTGTACTAATACATATACATGCATTGGCCCACATATGTGATTCTGGAAGCATTTTGATGAATTAAAGGGGGGCCATGGGTGCTAATCTTCCTTTCTCTACTCTGTTTCTATGTGCTCCAATACTCTATACTCTTTATACTCTTGCAGGCGCAGAATAAAAAATTATACTTCTATTATTTTTAAGTTATTATCAAGGCATAAAAGAAGGGAGGCGCACATATGTTACTCCACACACAGCTTGCAAATTTAAAATGAGTAATAGGTATTGTGCCACATATCATTACACTCTCTCTCGGGAAATCAACCTATATCAACCACAAAAGTAGATCTCAAAAATGGAACGCTCATATCATTATTGAGAGCTATCAATTACACATCTACAAACAAGACTTACAAATATTTTGGGAGCAATATTGAGAAAGCTACTAGAAGAATATTTTATTGACTATTTAAAACCTAAGTTGCTTTCTTGATAGAGATAGAATTAAATACTAGAGAGCATTATTATCTTGTACCAAGTGTGCAGCATTTATTTCGTTTGAAGCAAAGATCATTTTAATTGTTGGTGTCCTTGGTGGTTTTTGTATCTTGTACTTGTTTCTTTGATCATTATTGTTACTCCGCTTTAATTTGATATTCTGCATTTCAGTTTCAAAAATTGTGTAGAGTTACATCCCCCAACTCGGTTTAGGACCCAACTTAGGCTATCAACAAGGGCTATGAAAAAGTTAAACCCTTTGACGAAATGACTAGTTAAAAAAGTGCTTCGGGGTTAAATTTATTAACTATTGAAGATGTATTTATACTATTTTATTGCTTCAACTTTTGTGGATTTGACCTTTTTTGTTGTTGTGTTGTCTTTTTATGTAGTAGCACTGCAGAACTTATTTTAGCAGTAATGTTTAACAATTACATTTCGCAAGTCACAAATATTACAAGATGAAAAAATGCTGAGAACACGATATATGCATTCACAAATAGAGTTATAAATGAAATATGCTTTTTTCAGAATCTATGTATGAGAGCATAATTGACCGGAATGCAAAAAAAACTATGCACGACAAAAAATATGAAGTGTAAATTTTAAAACTTACTTCGAGTTTGGCAACCAATTTCTAATGTTCATGACCGATGAATCCAATTAAAAACATAAGTTTTGTGGATCTCCATTTCTTTAGCATGCACTGGCATTGTGTTCTTTGCGACATCTCATATGATAGAAAAACATTATTACCTTCTCCATTTTATATTTGCAGATAACTCCAGATTTTATAACACCAGATTTTATAACAATGCTTGTGCATCTCCTGTATTGCATTAAATGTAATAATTCCGGTAACTATTTTTTCCTCCATAATACTATTCATTTGATACTCCTGCTCCTTTGTTTCTTAACCACTAGCTCTTTCTTCCCAGACTAGCAAAAATGTATTTGTTTGTGTTACTCATGTTTGAACTTTCACCAAATTTGATTCTCTTTGTATTCTGCAGGCTCATGCTTCCGTTTGTAGCACCATTTCCATCTGTTGCCATGTTATATATTATATGTGATGTGTCCTCTTGCAAAATTGACAATTCTATCAACTGGTTTGCACCCACATCCTCCAACTCTTCTTTATTATTTTCTTCATCAAAACTGTTTGTTGCTTTAGGTCTCACCATCACATCTACAATAACATTTTTTTCCTCTTGTTCTTTTGCGGTGGACGTCATTACTCTTGTTTCTTTCCCTGAATCACTTTGGAATTGTCTTTTAAACTGATTACATTTTGAGAGTATCATATATTTCCTTTTTCCCGTTGTAGGCTGCAGTAATCACCAAGCTCTTCTCGTGGCTCGTTCATATGCTAGCAACTTCATATGATTGAAAACCATTTTTTGTACAGCTTCTGATTTTCTTGTAGTGCCTTGGATAAAAAAAAAATTACTTTGGAGAGACACATCGAGCATGGTACTGTTGTTGCTTTCTCACCCATTATAAATACTTTTTGATACTTCGGTAACTGCTTTTGCTAATTACACGGCAAGGTTGTGAAAATTAAAGTGCAGGTTTACTTCTAAAAATTTTAGAGGACATATTGGATTGCCTTCCTCAGACTGCATTTCACTTATGACACAAGTACTTAACTAGGGTACAACAAGCTTTGACAAGACCTGGAGATAATGGGACGCTGAAACTGGTGAAGAGCTGATTCTTCAAGAGGGTCGACTTAGGAGCATGTATAGGCTATCTTTCCAAAATCATGGAAATCTGGCTACATCTACTGGACTAGATTCATTAGCTTGCATGTGGGATCACAAGTTAGTGAATTCATTCTAAGTTTTTACCTTGAGAACCTTCACCGGATTTTCTGGTGCTGACCCCAATATGACTTGGTGCGAGTTATCTAGCTTCAACCCTCTTGCCGTCTAGTTTATTTAATTTTGTAGTTTGATATCATTCAAGTATGACTTTTTCCCGTAAAAAAATTAATATTGTAGTGCTCCTTTCTTCTGACATGCCCCAGTGCAAACAAGCAACACTAATGTAAAAAATAAGATAGTAATAATGTTAAAACAAATCCATAAACATTGTCAACGAAAAAGATAGGATATTGCAGATGCATGTGCAAGGGAAAACTAAGCAAGTTAATAAAACTTATCTGGAATTGATGTTCAATAATCTTTAGCAGATTGTAGATAGCCATAGTCTCCCACAGGTTAATTATGAACTCGAACTAGACCGCATGGTTCTGATGATTAAAGTTTTTTAGCATAAACCTCTGCTGTAGTTGTAATTCTGAACCTTTTGTTTTGTCTTCTGATAATTATCCTGCTGTGTTCTTTTTTTTTGCGAGATGCCAATTGCAAGCCATGAACTTTCCTTTTATCTATATTTTGGTAGTGTCAAAGTCTTCACACCATTGTTGTATATCGCTTCTTTGTTTTTCCATTTCCAGACTCCTTAGTGAGTTTCATATCAATCCTCAGATGCATGTGTACATATCACAAATACGTTCCTTTAATCTTTCATGTGCCACACACAGATAATATCAGCTTTAATGATCTTTTTATCATCCATAATACATTTTCCTGAGCTAGGGATTTCCAAATTCGGTTCATCAACGTCACACTAATTTGAGCTAGCACTAAATTCTACCAACTTGCCCCTGCTTCCAGCCTTACAGTTTTTGGTTAAGGTGCCACATTTAGAGCCTAAACTGTGTTGACGCACTTTGTTTAGTACCAGATAATTGAAAGTCGTGCTAGACAGGGTTTCTGGTCATTCCATCAACAGATTGACTAAGTATGCACAAACATATATTAATAGAGTTCAATCAAATTATCGGTTAGTATTAGGGGAGTTTAGTTCTCCTTCTATAAAGAGGAGCATGTAATTCATTTAGAGGTTATGTAAAATTTAATAACAAAACTCTGTTTTTCTCATCCCAACTATCTCTTAAATCTCTCTCTAAATTTCTCTCCTCATCTCTCTCTAAATCTCTCTTTCTGCTTCTTAATCTCTGAAATTAAACACAGGATATATATATCCTGTAACAGTAGTTAGAGAAGTTACATCGGCCGACCAGTTACTGCAAATTATTGGATGGAGAAATACTACTCCGACGGAGTTCACTTAAACCAAATCATAAGCAAACTAATCATGTACTGTAATTTTCAGCAGCAGAGAATTAATAATTGTATAAAATGTACAACATGGAGTGTGCATGTTATTTGTACATACTAGGTCTAAAAGCAGAGAATATGACCCCTGAATATCAGTGAAAACTCAATTTCGAAAATTTTGATCAAGTAAAAAATCAAAAGACAACCAGTTTGGTTATGTTCAAGTATTGGGTTCCTGACTACTATCTTTAATATGTTCTTACTCGCAAGATCAGACTAATACAGTAATATGCAACATATAAGGGCAATTTATATACAAATAACAAGTACAAGTAAGAAAAATGAATAGAGGGTATTGCTTATCTGCTCAATATTTAGCCTGAGAACTAAGAAGCTAGGGTTTTGATCATCGACCTTTCCCATCTAACTTGTTGCTGATGAATCGTCAGCTGTCAAGGCCTATTTTTCCGGCTGATCAATAGTTTTTCAAAACATATTTTTATGATGAAAATGTTAATATTTATATTTTAATTTTTTTTATTGTTAGTGTTAATTTCAATTTATTAGTGACTAAGATATGGATAATAGTCCAGATAATTCGACTTATCACTTGTCGTCCCAAGTTCTAAGTTCGATTCTCGCTCACCCCGAGACGATTCTCGCTCATCCCCAATATATAAGTCAAATTATTATATGGATAAAATTAATACTAGGCATGCACAGCAACTTTTAATATTTTAATTTTCTTTATCAATAATAGGATTATAATAAATCATTTAATGAATTATACATGTCAAAGTTGGTATTGGATGTTTTTAAATAAATTATTTATATATGATTGAGTTTAATAATTTTGTAAAATAGGTAGGTTAATGACAATAGATTTCTGTTAAAAATTGATGTGATGTTATAAAAAGGACTAGTGAAAAAAGTGATGTTAAAAAATAAAATGACTTTTTGGTAATATTTTTAATTTTTATATGTTTTAATGTAAAAAAAATATAAAAAATAATGTTTTTATGAGATTTGATGGAGAAATCAACATTGCTTCTCGCAAAACTCAAACACAACTTTTTCGAAAAGTATGAAATCTTACTATTTTTAACGGCAGTTTTTATGTCAATAATACTTTTTATTAAAGTAGATTTTGAATTTTATCAAATAATTTTTTAGTTTCAATGTAAAGCTGCTCTCTAACAACAATGCCAAACACAAACTAAGTTACATGAGTTTAGTTAAAATAGGTTTTCTAGGTTCATAGTAACTAGCATAATAACCCGTGCAAGGCACGGGTCATTTTCTAGAAGTTTTTTATGCATCATGCAATTATAATGTTTTTAGTTGTTTTCATATTTTTAAATGTTGTACCAAATTACATAACGTTTCTAATATAACTCATTAAGTAAAATATATATATTGTTGTTTGTGTTATGTAATTTGTATTTAATACATGAATATAAACAGGATAATCAGTGTACGTTTAAAATGAAACGATTAAATTTAGTCTATAGAATGTCGTTACTATGTTTACAAAAAAAAACTAAAAATTAATATTTATGTTCAATATAGAGTTGACCAAAATTTTTTAATTTTATTTAAATAAATTATATATACTTCTCTATATTATTACTGAGTTCACGACTAACTTACAATTAACATACTCAATTTAAAAAGATAAAAAATGCATAACTGAAGTCAGAATGACTTGCAATCATAATATACAATAATGAAAATTTTACACTACTGATAATATAAAAGTTGATTTTAATGGAAAATGTTACTTTTTGAAATTAAACATATGCATGTATGGAAAAATGTTACTTTTTTATTTACATTACTGTTAATAAAGTAAGATTAAGTTATATGTGTGTCAACATGTAAATTATCGTATGTTACATTCTTGGTAAATTACGATGGTTTCAATTATTGATATGCTAAATATCCAATTTATGTAGATGTATATTCATTATTAACATCTACTATCATAATTGATTACTTAAATAACATGCATTTATAATCATTCAAAAACTAAAATTATGTAGTAAATAAATTGCAATAATTTATATATGGTATTCACATTATCACTGACAAAAAATTCATAACTATTTTTAACGCAATCCAGTACCAATCATGGTTGTAACATAAAATTAAGTTATAAATTGTAAAGACTTGTTATTGATATTTATGATTTTTTTTCAAGAATTCCAAGGAAAAATTGTGATTATATCGTTATTTAAACTGTTTTTAAGTTTCTTTTATTACGACTCTAGTATTTCTTCATATAATAATACGCTACCAGTTAAGTTAGTAATTTTAATACAAATAATCAATTGACTTGATCCTATAAAGACCCCAAATACATTAATATATATTAACATAAGATATTAAAATATTTCACCTTATTGGTAAGATATTCTCGTTGAGCTTGTAATTTAAATTTACTAAACGTAGAACGTGATGATGTTTTTCGACCGGGTCGTGTAATCAAATTTTGAGTATTTTTTTAACTATAGGCCAAGTTTTGATTTCAAATTCGAAATAAACTAAAATGCATTGACTCATTATAATTCGAATATATTTAAATATATAATACCAATATAGATTATTTATATATAAGCGATTCTATTTTCAATAATTTTAAAAAAGAATTATATATACATTTTAATTACTTTTTATAGTAAAAATATGTTAAAAATATATAAGATATATTTTTAAACTAAAAAATGATTAATAAATAAGATAATAATTCATTTATGTACTATACCTAACTTTATATCTGGAATTAAGTTGTTTAAATTAATTGTTCAATTATTCAAGTAACTATCTTTTTTTTGCGGAATTCAAGTAACTACCTTAAAGTTAAATAAAATATTAATTTAACACACTTACATATTATGTGTATGATAAAAAATGCATGTGACAATATGATTTAATGGTATGAGGTTGTATAGGTGAATGAAGTATCTTGAGTTTGATTCCCACAAACCATATTTTTTATACAAATATTACAAACATGGTATTTTAGTCTTTTCAATGAGAATTTTTAATCTCATCAATATTATCTCCTTGTTCTCCTATTATAGAAGAGAGAAGAGATATGTTTTGATCATAAAAAGACTCTATTAAATAATATTTCTAAAAAATTAGGTGATTAACACATGTTTACATTTTATTTTGCACCCCACCCAAGTAACAAAATCTAAGTATAAAGTCGTATATAAAAAAAATAAGTATTTATTATTGTTTATGCGTGAGTTTATTGTATTTCTTTTAACTTGGAAATTAATAATACAGGTCCTGACAAAAAAAGAAGGAAATTAATAATCCAGACAGGCGACAGCAGCACAAGTTTTTCTTTATTTTGGAATTGATAAAGTGCAACCATTGCAGTTTCTATGCTCTATATTTTTCCCAATTGATTGTGTATACACTGAGAGGTAAAATGAGTACAAGTTAGAGGAGAATTAATCCATTGCATTCTATTCTACCAAAAGAATAGTTACAATAACTAACAAAGCATATTACAAGCATCTCTTTTAGCTTATTCTAACAGTGATCCAATTTCCAGATGAAGCAATGAGACTGTTTGTACTATGTCTGTGTGACATATAATCTCTTTCTCCAAAACTCCTCATTGTAAATGGTATTCTCCTCTTGATCTCTCTTTCGCAAATTAGTTCTTTGGACACCAAAACATCCTCATCCTCCTCGTATACACCAGCGTCCAGAACGCTTGAAGGCGAATACAACTCCACATTTTCTGCATTTCTCTCGTCTAATTTACCACAAACAAAAGGATGTCCAAGTAAGTTCTCACTTGTCCACCTCTTTTTCGTGTTCCTCTCAAAGCATTTGTGCAAGAAATCTAAACCCTCTTTAGAGAATCCTGCTGGAAACTTTGGCATCTCATTGCTATGTGCAATCTTATATACAGCAGCCATCGGATTTAAAATCTCATCACCCCATTTCGGAGGTTTCCCTGTAGCCATTTCAATGACTGTACAGCCCAATGACCATATATCAGCAGCATAATTTATTACCCCTTCTTTTCTCAGAACTTCAGGAGCCATCCACAATGGAGTCCCACATATACTCTCCGAAGATTCCATTGAACTGCTTCTAGTCATAAACCCATTTAGCCTTTTTGCACATCCAAAATCTGCCAGTTTAATGTTTCCAGATGAACTTAAAAGCACATTCTTGCACTTTAGATCACAATGCACAACCCCATTTCTGTGGAGATATACAAGACCCTTGAGGATTTCTCTCGTGTATAAACGAATCATTCTTTCATCCAAAACCCCTTCAAATTTATCCGCAATATCTGCCAAACTACCACCAGCCATGTACTCGATAAAAAGATTGAGTTTTCTTACACCATTTACACCCTCCAACTTTTCTCTTCCTATGCACTTTACAATGTGCGGGGAACTCAAGTTTCCAAGAATATTAGCTTCATTCTCAAGAAAATCGAGTGCGGCTCGTGATTCAGCAGATTTCACAACAAAAAGTCCACCTGTGGATTTGTTCATAGCCAAATGAACCGATCCAAATGCTCCTGATCCAACCATCTTTCCTTTTGCCCATTCACCAGGTTTAGGACACAAACACATATCAGCTTCTTTCATATTTTCTTCTTAGAACGATTACTTATAAACTGGGTATAAAAAGTAGTTGGCCAACTTTAAATTGGGAATCAATTCCCAATTTAAAATTTAAAACTGTGATGATGCTTTCCTTCTGCATGCAGATATTATGCGGCATACGCAATATGAAATTAAAAATCAGGGGATTTGGAAATGTCACAGTATGACACAAAGCAATACTATTCAACAGAATTTGAGAAAGAAAGAACAAACAAAACAGAAAAGCTCAACCAATATACAAGATGGTGAACTTATAATACAGAAACTTTAATTCTTAATCCTCTGGGTAGAGGACATGAATTTCTTTTTGTCAGAAGAGCGGTTTCCCGGAGACTGGAAAACCGCTCTAAAGAAAAAAAAATCCTTCTTTCACCACCAGCAAATGGTTATGCTATACATGACGATGCTACTACATGAAATAGGAGAAAATTCCAAAAAAAACTATACATAGAAGATAGAGAAATGGTTGGATATCCCACGATCATGGAAGCTTTGGAGTGTTTCTGGATATCAGGGACACACTGATTTGTGCCATGTGGCCTGAAGGGCTATTTTGGTGAACTATATAAATTTTAATGTGGTGCACTAGAAGCTGCAGTAGCAAGGGAGCTTAGGACAACCCTCATCCTGGGAAATATTTTTGCTATTCATCTAATGATCTACTACTAATGAACAATTCTTTTTCAAAATATACAACATTCTATATACATGTGTATATAAAAAAATTATCAAGACCGAAATTTTGACTCACCTAGATCTAATGTCTTGCCTCCGCCAGGGCATTATATGCATGAATACATCAATGCATATACACAGCTTTGTTGAGCAAGTCGCACCAAATTCATTAAAGTTAAAGGAGATCTTTGACAAGGATTCGTTTCACCCCATCAAATCATGATTGCCTAAACATAAAACACTTCTTAGATGGCAAAAACACTAATCTAATACAAGAGTACCTGTGTTAGGTGGAGGATAATGAAGATTTGTGATAAACAATTATCAAGGTAGAAAAATCACTTGTTGAATCACCCAACCCAAAAAAATTGCTTCAGTTTATAGATGCAAGAATTTATTGTGAGAAGAAAAAAAAAACTAAATTACAACCAACACTAAAGAATTATTAAAGTTCTTATGGCACTTCGCCTCCGTTATATAAAGATAGCAGCAATATAAAATGAAAGAATAGAGATCTTGGAAATTTTGAAGCAAGATTGATCACAGTAGTACTTGTAAACCACGACTTTAGGACAACACTCTTTTGCAAGTGAAGTCAAAAACAACCTGGAAATAACTTCTGGAATCTTTCTCTGCGGGTAGTTTTAGAAGTCGTGAAACTCTTGTGTATCCAACATGTTCCTTCAACAAAGATGCTTCACCAACTTCCACTTTCATCTCATACTCTGGGAGTTTTTGTTGAGTCAATGCCCATTGCATTGCCCATATTCCAAGAGGACGCATGTAACATATGGATCGGTAATGGCCATTTAAGTTCCAACCCTCTGGAACTTGAAAAGCGTAGCTGCAGATAAATGAGTAAGAGAATTTACTTGCATGTAATAAACATTGTAGGTAAAACAAAATAGGTTGCGTTGTAATGTTCAGCACTAAGTTAGAACTTATGAAGTGTACAGTACGCAGTCATTGGTTGCAGCATATCATTAATAAAAAGTGCCACTACTATGAAGTATTGATATGAAAAACAATTAAAACAACTCAGTGTTACATTATTATCCCTGATCTCTCTGTATCTAAATATAGATCTCTTTCACCATGCTATAAGCTGCAGCATGTACATACTTTTTCTGAGCAACTCCATGTTTCACGTTCACTAGTTTCTCCAGTAAGTGTATCTCTTTCCTACCTTTTCTTCATCTATTGGTAAAGTTTATCAGTTTCTAATTACTATACAAAACTGGAATCTGAAATTTACCGAATCTAACAAACATCAAATATTCATTTTACGCTTTATTTCTATTCCAAATATTGCAAATTTGAAGGGGCTCGAGATCTTCAAACAAAAATCAAATTTTATAGTACTACGGGTCCATATCAACAACTTAGCATAGAATGAATTCAACGTATTATGAGTAACATTAATGAAAAAGATCATTTCAATCGTACATAGTAACACATTAGTGGTGAAATCCGTTATCTTGCCCATGCATATATACTGTAACTAATGTGGACAGCAGTTAGGCGTTGAACTTGTCAAGCAAGCAAAATATACAAACATGTTTTTTAATACATGGCATTTAATTGAAACAAGTTCCTCTTTCTGCAGTCTATCCATATTTCATTAAAATATATAACTAATGCTATCATTCAGTGGAGGAAATTATTCATCAAAGTTATTGACTCACCCATGTCCTTCTTTTGACCAAGCAGTTTCATAGATTCCACGTGCAGTTTGAAACCCCATTTCCACCATCCCTTCTTGAATCATAGTTGCACCAACAGAATATGTAACTCCTGTCCAAATTTCTCTTGACTGCATAGATGACATGTCAGGCTCTCCATTCGGTAACATTCCATTTAAAGCCCCGAGTTTTCCCCCATTCACCTTGAGGACATTAAAATTATACACCTTCTCAAGAGCAGATTTTGCCTTTTCTTCACTGACAATTGGTTGAAGACCGCAGGCTCGGGCATACCTGCAATAATGCTCATTCATGAGTGCACTTCAATAGGAAAAAGTTTCAAGTGGACCCATGTCATACACATACAAACATTACAAGGGTACATTTATGTGATTCGTTGAGCTTCATAAATAATCCATGCAGCATCACTTTCTTTGATTATAAAGGGGTACAAATATGTAGAGAAAAGCTTGTGATTATGTTGGTGGTATTTTCGAGTAATTTTCTTGATCTGGAAGAAAACCAACAACAAACAAATTTCCCAGTGGTTTTCTACTTTTCGAAAAATTCGGTCATACAATATAAAGGGGGTAAAAATATGTATAGAAAAGCTTGTGATAATTTTGGGGGCATTTTTGAGTCAGTTTCTTGATCTAGAAGAAAAACAACACAAAAACAAGTTTACCTGTGGTTTTTTGAAAAACCTGGTCATACAATATAGTGTAAAGTTGTTCTCAGTTTATTATGTAGTTCTGCTAAGGAATTAGGAGCCAATAATTTAGATTTTTGCAGAAATAACATTAGATGGGAGCATACCATTGTCCTGCCAATTGATCCGCTTGAATAGATGAACTCGTAGAGCTACCACTATTGTCATAACTGAAGTAAGAACCATTCCATAACTTATCGTAAACTTTCTTTGCTTTTTGAAATTTCAACCAAAAATAATCCTCGCAACCCTTATCACCGACTTCACGTGCCAGAGCCGAAGTAGCTTGCAATGCTGCAACCCATAGCCCCCCACAATATGCACTCACACCAGATACAGACCATGTATCGTATGTCTGATCGGGAAATCCGTCATTTTCTATCATCCCATCCCCGTCCTTATCAAACTGTTCCATATAAGCCATGGCAATATAAACAGCTGGCCAAACAGCTCGAGCAAACTTTTTGTCACCTGTTGCAACCACATCCCTGTAGACTTGCAAAACAAATTTTGGATTCAAATCTTTCCACCTGTCAGTATTATGAAGGTTATAGAAATTTACTTCAAACCATGGATCTATCATGCCAATATCATGAGGAACAGCACCAAGAACTTTTCTCGAGACAAAAGTTCCATCATTCAAAAGACTCATTTTCCTGGGGTCATGCATCATAACTGCTGCCGCAAAGTCTCTTTGGATGCTGAGCTCAAGTTTGGGGAATAGCATTGTCAAGGCAAAAGATGAGTAAAAATGAACATCATATGTGTTACACATGTGATACTCAGTCCCTTCATAGTAAAGAAATTGACCAATATTTTCTTCTCCCTTCTCCAGCAGAAATGTTCCTACTGCTGAAGTCTTTGATACTGGGTTGTGGACATTCTCGATTACTGAAGTCATTCTTTCAAGAATATCACCAGCTGTATCATTTTGGAAGGACTTATCATTGCATTCGCTATGGTTTGTGGCGGACCTATCAAGACTAAATTTTCTATCAAGTATGACTGACAAGCTATGGACCGGGGGTAATCCATCTGCAAACAAGGATATGAAATTGCTTCACTATAAGTTCATCTCACATAAAATTATAAATCAAGCATGTCTTTATCTACCAGTCCAGATTGTTCCTCCGGCATTAAGATAATATAATTCATTGAAAAGAGTAACAGGATACCTGCAAGAAACCATGAGAACATCAATATTTAACTGATATACATAAGTGAAAAGTAAATCAAAAGCTCACCATTCAGGGAATCTCTTGTCTTCAAGTATGGGTTTTTGCCATGCTTCAATCTGGGCCTCCCACCAGCTATGCTCTAAGTTAGACGTGGTACAACAGATATTAAAATGACAATGTTGTACAAGTCAACAGAGAATACCTTCTGGTGTACTGCCAATATTATTATACTTCCTCCAAACAATATACGTATAGGTTTATTTTGCGAGAAAGTAAAATATTACGGAATAGTAGTCAAACCAATACAGTTGACCAAAATTAGTTTAAACGTGTAGGGTGTTTATATGCATTAGGACTTCTCTGCTTTAAATTTTTAATATTGACAGGTTACTTATACATAAACTCATTATGATCATCAATGTTTCCAAAGATCTATATGATCAAGAATATACATATTCTAAAGGAAGGAGCATCACATTTCCACAAAATATCATGCAGATAGAGGCAGAACACTTTTTATATCCAACAACTATACCATATACGAAACAAAGCAAAAATTGAAACATTACCAAGAATAGCATCACATGCCATACTTGTTGCAGCATCCCCGTGGGTACCGTAGAACTTGGTGTATCGCCTGTTTGGGATTTATTCCGTTTTCAGAAAAAATACATAGTATATTATCTTAAACATCGATATCAGTTATATTATTCACCTGTTATAACTCTTTCCACTTTGGAAGGTCACTTCAGGACAGTCCCATGCCAATGAAAATGTAACAGTGCGTACTGCGTTAGAAGGAAGTGTCACAGTAGCTGCAATTGCTGCACCCGTAGATGACCCCAACTCTGTAGGCAGTGCCACGTCAGCAGAACTGAAGCGGTCAAAGGACCCATGCTATTAGGAAGTAAACAGATCAAATTTTGTTGAGGATAGGATGCCATTAGCAGTAGAAATTATCTCTAAATCATAGGAGAAGAACGGAAATGAGAACACTTAGAAAATATATATGCACATGAATTTGCACCATATGAAAATATAAAGCTTCAAGTAGACTTCATATATCTCATAATCATACGAAAAACATACATTTCCCTTTCATCACCGGAACAGTGTGACTTAGATATTATACAATTGGCAGTGGCACAACTTCAAAGTTAAGCATAGTAAAAAATGATTACTTGTCAGGCAATTAGAAGGAAACATAAAACCTAGATGAAATATTAAGACTGGACTTGTGGCAACTGAATTCTAATCTTTTTTAATGAGAAGGCTAAGGTAATTAACAGCGCTGATTAAGTTAACTAACCTCTTTGATCTCGTTCCACATGTCCTTTGCTGTGATGCCGGAAGATCTTCCAGATATTACGAAAGAAGGGCACTCAGAGACATGTACATCATCTGTCTCTTCTGCTGCAACAGCAAAAGTTACTGGTGGTAGTCCATTTGCACTCCTAAATCAGTTAGCATGAGATGTTATGTGACAGAATATAAATTCTTTAACGGTTTAAGTATCTTCATAAACTTCAAAATATATTGACATATGAAAACTTGGAACTTACATGTGATGCAGAAGTACACCATGAATTTTGTCCTTTGGCCTGGAATATTCATTGAAATTTTATGTGAAAAATTGATCATCAAACCATGCAAGTACTGATCCACAGACTACAGTGATATCTTGAACCCAACAGATCCTTAAGATGAAGGGCTCTAAGTTCTTACACAATTCTCATATTAGAATGCTGACCAGATAATCCAGATAATCCACCAACAGAGTTCTGAATCCATTGAAAGAAAAAAGATCAATTCTCTGAGTTTGAGAAGGGTTTTGTACAGCAAAAGCATGAACCTTTAGAGGATATTTATTGGAGAAGAGATTAACAGAGGCAAAAAATTACCTCCCAGGTAAATAGCAAGGTTACATCTGCTGAAGTTCTTCCTAAATTAGACAGCTGCAAATTTTTTGAGGGACTATTAGATCAATATTCCAAATATTTTCTCCAAATATTAAGCTGCTTATTACCGTAAAAGTAAATACTGCTACAGGAAGACTGCTCTCCTTGTAATTATGGGGGATGATTGGAGAAAGCTGGCGAGACACTATTCTTAACTCAGGATCAGGTTCACCTGCAGTTGTAGATTCACATGTTCAGTTGTAGATTCACATGTTTAGAAGGTATTTAACCATATATGACAATCATCAGATTTAGTAGACTAGTTGTCTGTAAGTATACCCTCATATACAGTCCAAGCCCTTGGGAACAATGCATGATAAGTGGAATTCTTGCCACTTAGATTCCAATCCCAAGATCGTAGGCCCGAAGCTGAGGCATCTCTGTTTATAACACCAATATTACTCGAAATATTCATATATATTTTTTTGAAAATAAATGAGCATCGCAAAGCCCAAAAATAAAAGAAATCAAAATTACTGATTCTTATGTTGAACCCCCCCCCCCCCCCCAAAAGAAAATAATAACCACCTAAAGCGCAAGATCTAGAATACATAAGAAATACAACAGCTTCTTACTTTAGCATTTCAGGGCTTGGTGTGCTCAAGACACTGGAGTACCTTTCACCATTCGAACGTGACACAAACACCTGCAGAGAAACTTATATGCTGAATACACTATTTCATATAACTCATAAATCCATAATGATTCAGTGTACACATGACAACATAAGCAGCTAATATGTACTTGGTAGATCATTTTAAGTAACATGAAAATCTCTGGACAGTTGCAAATGACTGTACTTAGCATCCAGAGTCCCAAGATTTGTAAAATCTTACATTTCTTTGAAATATGATATCCCTACTCTTTATTTTGTCTCGAGTACCCATGTTGGATGACAGACACTTGGTTGTAGGTATGGACCCTCGGAAACTTATTTTAAGCCACAAACATGCAAGATTAATTAAAAATTTCTGAACCCGAAATTTAGACACATCATGTTGGATTCTTCCAGCCAAGTACAAGTGATAAAAACTTGAAATATTCCTATTCATATACATAAAGCGGCAACAAAAGGGCCTAACCCACACTTTCACGCAAAGATATCCGGAATAGATACATTATTTTTCAGTAATTGTAGATTCCTGTTCAAGAAAATTTTCCCATGTTAAGCGCAGTAACATGTATGCTCTCTCGTGGCAGGTACATTTCCACAGTAGTGTTAAATAATAAGAATCAGTTACATTAGATATAGTGAATCAGTTCAACCCCTTTCCCTCACCATACAATAACATAAACTGCATACAATAACATAAATGATGTAGAATAGCCAACTACTCTTACTAAAACATAAATTACAAATATCATGCTCAATAGTACTTATAAGACCGCATCCTAAAAAAGTGCTAATACGTGTGATAAAAATTACGAGTACATCATATGGTCAAGATGAGGTCTGACTCTTGTAATTTCAGAAGTAACAAACACTAGATGTATTTCAAACATATACTTTTGCGGCAAGCTAATAGTAAAACTCCTGACTCCTGAGAAACTTGTTACTTTGGTAGGGTAGCAGCTTACAAAGAGTAATGATAAAACAAGTCATTAGCTGTGACAGCCTAATATATAGCAATGTTCATGACAAATTTATGATATCCTTCCGATGGAGTACCATATGCCAGGTATATTAGTACTTGACGTAGCCAGAACTTATAGCTCTTTCACTTCACTAGATCAGCACGAGATAATATTAAACTCTGTCTAGGACATGACACCCTATACTTCTAAGCCAAAACTTTAAAAAAAGAACATCAGTAACCCAATTTGTTTCTCTCTAAGACATGACACCCTATACTTCCTCTAAGCCAAAAGTTTAATAAAAGAACTTCAGTAACCCAAATTGTTTCCACTATTTTCAGTATAGAATTAACTTTTTCTCGGTAAATTAAATTGATATGTGAGATGATAGCACCACTACTTAGTCTCCATGTCAAACCCAAGCAACCCATAATAACAAATATTCTTAGGAATAAATTAAATGACCTATAAAAAGGAAATAACTCGCTACAAAAAGAGTTCCTACGTAGGGAACTACTAGTAAATTTCTAGGGTATTTGCAGATACGTGGTAAATACAGAAAACATACCGAAAATTGATTTGCTAAAACTGGTTTATCTTCACACTTCCTAGGAAATATTTGCCAGCGTACGAATTCACCTTTGCAAGTTCTTCCAATGCTTCCTGCACTGAGATTTTATCTTATTAAAACAAGAAACTGCCGCAATTATGCTAGATCGATCTTTAAAAGTCATACCAAATTTTAATATTTCTTCAAATGGTAACATGAAACAGTTTTTGTAATTAAATAACCCAGACACAGCTGATAACTCACTCAACAGCACTATGACAGTTATATCTACTCATATACTACTAATGCAGGACAAAAAATTTAGAAGTAAAGAATACAAAGATAAGTTATTAAGCGAAGATATTCCACCCGTCCCTGAGGGTAATACTGTCAACATTATTGTCACTATTTCTCTAACAGATTGAGTGTATATTAACAGCTGTATATTTGCATAGATAGTAGCTGTAAATCTGATAGATAACAGCTGTATTAAGCTGACTTTATAGGCTGATTCAGAGCCTGATTGTGAGGGATTTGTTAGGCTGATATAGAGGCTGATATCAAGGGATTTGGTCACTGATTTGTAGCTGTAATTAGCTCTGCTGTACCTATAAATACAGGAGCTTGTTTGTATGTAAAATCATCGAAATTCATATCATTTTCTTGCATCTTTGTCATGGTATCAGAGCTGGTTATTTAAAGAAAAATCTGCTCTTGTTTTCTTGTCCAGCTTCAAAATTTTAGTCTGTTTTTTTACTTGGTCTTTCTTGGAATTCATCTTTTGGTTCTTATTTCTTCTTAAATCATGTCACTAGAGCGATCAGATAACTTTCTTGTTCGATTTAATGGAAAGAACTATTCTGCTTGGTCTTTTCAATTCGAAATTCTTGTTAAGGGAAAGGAATTATGGGGTTATGTTGATGGTACAATTTCTGCACCCGACACCAAAGAAAAGGAACAACTTGCGAAATGGAAGGTGAAAGATGCTCAATTATATCTTGGATTCTCGGGAGTATGGAACCTTCCATGATTGTCAATCTCAGGCCTTACAAGACTTCTAAAGTTATGTGGGGCTACTTGAAGAAAATTTACAACCAAAGCAACGCATCTCGACGTTTTCAATTAGAGTTTGAGTTGGGGCAACTCAGTCAAGGGAGTTTGACGATTTAAGAGTTTTATTCTTCTTTTGAGAATTTATGGGGAGAATACACCGATATTGTGTATGAGAGTGTGCCTTCTGAAGGACTAAGTGTTGTCCAAAGTGTACATGAAACTAGCAAACGCGATCAATTTTTAATGAAATTAAGAGGAGATTTTGAGCCTAAGTCCAATCTCATGAATAGGCACCCGGTTCCTTCAATGGACATTTGCCTAGGTGAGCTTCTTCGTGAAGAATAAAGGCTTGTGACACAAACTTTCATCGAGCAAAAAGCTCAAAATATTGCTTCAATTCCAGTTGCCTACGCTACCCAAGGAAAGTATAAAGGTGGAAGAGATATGACTAATATCCAATGTTATAGTTGTAGAGAATTTGGACATGTTGCTACAAATTGCACTAAAAAAATTTGCAATTACTGTAAGAAGACAGGGCATATCATCAAAGATTGTCTCATCCGGCCTCCAAGGAAATCTGGAATTGCCTACAACGCCTCAGTTGGATCATCAAATGCTCCTAATTTTGGTCAGTCTACTGTTACTCTTGAAATGATCCAGCACAGCAAATGATAGTTAATGCTTTTTCAACCTTAGGCATCTCAGGTAACAAAAATTCTGCTCATAAGCCTTGGTATTTTGATTCTGCTGCTTCAAATCACATGACTAGCTTAACATTACCTCTGAATAATGTTCCAAAAAAATAAAGGTGATCTTCAAACCCACACTGCCGATGGTAACACTTTACCCATAACTGGTATAGGAGATATTTCAAGCACTCTCGATAATGTTTTTGTGTCTCCAAAGTTGCCCACTAATCTTATATCTGTTGACCAATTAGTTGACAACAATTGTACTGTTCAATTTTCAAATTATGGTTGTCTTGTGCAGGATCAAGTGTCCGAGAAGATGATCGCGAAGGGGCCTAAAGTTGGACGTTTATTTCCTCTGCTTCCATCACCCTCTCTAGTGTCAAAGAAAGTTTCTTGTAATGCTGTTGAATGTAATAATCAAGTGTGGCATAAACGCTTGGGTCACCCGAATCCTCATGTTCTTGGTATTTTACTTAAATCCGGTATACTTGGGAATAAAATTTCAACTTCTTCAAATAAAGATATTGTTGAGTGTGCATCTTGTAAACTTGGAAAAAGCAAAACACTTCCATTTCCATTGAGTAAGTCCCGCACCACCACAGCTTTTGAACTTGTACATAATGATGTCTGGGGCATTGCACCAGTGATTTCTCATCAACATTACAAATATTTTGTTACTTTCATAGACAACTTCACTCGTTTTACATGGGTATATTTTCTTCGATCCAAAAGTGAGGTTTTTCATGTATTTAAAATCTTCCATGCATTAATTGAAACACAATTTTCTGCGAAGGTCAAAATCTTACAGTCTGATTCGGGCGGTGAATATATGTCAAATGAATTTCAATCTTTCCTCCAAAATCATGGGATTATATCCCGACGTTCTTGTCCATTAACTCCACAACAAAATGGTGTCGCTGAAAGAAAGAATTGTCATCTTCTTGATGTTGTTCGCACTATTCTTATCGAGTCTTGTGTACTGGCTCAATTCTGGTGTGAAGCCTTGTCTACCGTTGTCTATTTGATTAATAGATTACCATCTCCCAACTTAAACAACGAATCACCTTACTTCCGCCTATTTAAACATGCACCGGATTATTCCCATCTTCACATTTTCGGATGTGTTTGCTTCGTTCATCTTCAACCACATGAAAGGAATAAACTTAGTTCTCAATCAGCCAAGTGTGCTTTCTTAGGATATGGTGGCCCTCAAAAAGGTTTTCTTTGCTAGGACCCTAATGTTCGTCGAATTCGTGTATCTAGAAGTGTGATTTTCTTTGAAAATCAACCGTTCTTTAGCACACAAATAATTTCAGAACCCTTATCTATAGCTACACTGCCACATTTTCCCGAGTCATCACAACCAAAAGAAAGATTCAAACCCGGTCATGTTTATAATAGACGCACTTTGGCTCCTCGAAATCTTCCTGAAGCATTTGATCCTGTTATATCTAGTTCTAATGATCATCCTCCTCTTCGGAGAAGCTCTAGAAACTCGAAACCTCCTGACAGGTATGGTTTTCCAAACCAAGTAGCCATGTCCACTACTTTGTCTTCTATTGCTATCCCTACTTGTTATAAACAGGCCATGGAACATGAGTGTTGGCAACAAGCAATGGAAACGGAACTTCAAGCTCTTGCTGAAAATCATACTTGGGACATTGTTCCTTTACCTCCAAATGTCAAGCCAATTGGTAGTAAGTGGGTCTACAGTGTGAAATTCAAGTCTGATGGCTCCTTAGATAGATACAAAGTTCGCCTGGTGGCACTTGGCAATAAGCAAGAATATGGCCTTAACTACCAAGAGACATTTGCGCCAGTTGCTAAGATGACCACGGTAAGAACCATTCTTGCTGTTGCTGCTTCTAAATCTTGGCCTTTACATCAGATGGATGTAAAAAATGCTTTCTTAAATGGAGATCTCAAAGAGGAAATTTACATGAAGCTTCCACATGGTATGGCATGGATAGATACTAACAAAGTTTGCAGGTTAAGACGCACACTGTATGGGTTGAGGCAGTCTCCTAGAGAGTGGTTTGATAAGTTTCGCAGTACTCTTATTAACTTCTCTTTTACGCAAAGTCAATATGATTCATCTCTATTCTTTCTTAAGACAGCAGCTGGTATGGTGTTTGTCTTAGTTTACGTCGATGATATTATAATCACCGGTGATGACTCTATGCTAATATCAAAACTCAAAAATATGTTGCATAGTACATTTCAAATGAAAGATATTGGGAATCTTAATTATTTTTTGGGTCTAGAATTTCATTCTCGAGATCAAGGTGTATTTCTCAATCAGCATAAATATATCAAAGATGTTATTGACTTGGCTGGTTTAAAGGAGGCTACTACTGTTGATACTCCAATGGAGGTAAATGTCAAATATCGAAAAGATGAAGGGGAGCTTCTGCCTAATCCTTATTTATATAGACAGCTGGTTGGAAGCCTTATTTACCTCACTATTACAAGACCTGACATCTCATATGTTGTTCATATTGTTAGCAGATTCATGCAATCACCTCGAAATCTTCATCTTGTTGCAGTTAAGCGTATTATTCGATATTTAATTGGGTCACCTACTCGTGGACTGTTTTTCCCCACACAACCCGATCTTCGTTTGACAGCATATAGTGATGCTGATTGGGCTGGTTTCCCGGATACTAAAAAATCCATAACTGGATGGTGTGTATTTCTTGGAGATGCCTTGATTTCGTGGAAGTGCAAGAAGCAAGACCATGTCTCTAAATCTTCCACAGAGTCAGAATATAGAGCGATGTCTGCAGCTTGTTCAGAAATTGTATGGTTACGTGGTCTTCTTTCTGAGCTAGGAGTGTCTCAAATTAATCCTACTCCGCTCCATGCTGATAACAAAAGCGTCATTCAAATTGTTGCAAATCCGGTCTATCATGAGCGTACAAAACACATCGAAGTGGATTGTCATTATATTAGAGATGCATTTACTCGTGGTGTTATCAAACTTCCTCATGTTAATACTAATTTTCAAACAGCTGATGTCTTCACAAAAGCCTTGACGCGCCAAAGACACCAGTTTCTTAGTGGCAAATTGATGTTGCTAGATTTACGTCAACATTATTGTCACTATTTCTCTAACAGATTGAGTGTATATTAACAGCTGTATATTTGCATAGATAGTAGATGTAAATCTGATAGATAACAGCTGTATTAAGCTGACTTTATAGGCTGATTCAGAGCCTGATTGTGAGGGATTTGTTAGGCTGATATCAAGGGATTTCGTCACTGATTTGTAGTTGTAATTAGCTCGCTGTACCTATAAATACAGGAGCTTGTTTGTATGTAAAATCATCGGAATTCATATCATTTTCTTGCATCTTTGTCAAATACAACCGCGGAAGAGAAGGATTTCTTTGAATCGTGGCCAATAACACGATAGCAATCTCAATTTTAATGATCGAGATCTTCCAGTGATGAATATTTTATCTCCTTGTCCTACCTCAGTTAATAATTACTAAAAACAAAAAGGGATGACTTGATGAAACGAAGTGATATTCCCTGACAATAAAGCCAGGTACCAATGGGACTCAAGCACCTATAAAAGATGGTCATATTAGAATGTTTTCAAGCATAATTTCCTGGTTATCAACACAATCAATATTCTAATTCAATCTTCTCTTGAAACTTTAATTAAGAAAATATTTAGGGTCTTAAAACATTATAAGCTTCAAGAACTCTGTATTACAATATGAGATCGTAGTTCTCCTTCTCTCAGTAAAGAATTAGCTCCTAGTGGTCTAAACTTTTTTAAACTTCTAGTGGTGAGTGCAGAAAAATAAATAATAGTCCTGTATGGTTGCACTAAATATAACAAGCATCGAATCCTAAATGCCTAAAGAGTTTTCAGAGTAATCAAAAGTGTCTACACATATCTCGGCAATGATAACATAAAAGTATACATTCTATGGTAGTAAATTAAATCAGCATATTCAATTTCAGAATTATAAAAAGAGTTGACGTACAATCAGAAATCGAGAAGGGTGCAAATGGATGTATCAATAAGAATCTATCAGGTGTTTTGAGACTCACCCAAGACCACCTAATGGAACACCCTGACATGATGTAAAAGCTCTCTTTGTAAAGGGGTCAACAAATGTTCCCTAAAAGCATGATAATGTGGTTCAGAACTTTCTCATGGCAAAAGAAAAGCATATAGATGAGAAAACCTGATACTTGTAAAGAATTAATACATTTCCATTGGTAGATTTATCTCGGAGAGCACGCCATAACCTATACCCAATTGGAGCCTACAAAGATAAGCCTTATTAGATAGGAAAGGAAAAATGAAAGGACTACCAGGAAAAGTAATGTTAGTTTCAAAATTCAGCATATTGAGGATTCCACACTAATATGGAATCAGTAGTCTTTAGCACAGATGCCAACAATAAATAAACTGGGAACTTGAGCACCTAATCTATTAATGTATAGTCGTGCTGCACAAAGCTCATCAAATAATATTTTAATCAAATACCAAAGAAATCATCTCTTTCACACTTAGATTGAACTCTGAAAGTGCAATTCTCTCATCATTCAGTTTCCTCTGCCAAGTCAGGGGTGCAGGTTTCCCAGGGTCAACCTTTTCCTGGAGAAAAACAAAATTCATTAAAAAAGGAAAAAATGCTTATCAGGATCATACACTATAAAGCAGTTATATATAAATTATGGAAATAAATTACAAATTATTTGTCATCTAAAATGTCACTATACTAATATACAAATTTCAGATTACAAGAAAAGTCTTATGGGCAAGTTTTAATAATTGTGCTGAGACTATCCTCTGAACCATTGCACAATCAAACAGAAATCCGCATAAAGGGGGGAACCAAGAAGGGGCGGCTTTTGGACCCTCCCCGGGATTTCACTTAAGAGTAAACATGTCTGTATATTATATGTAATGCTTGATAAATTAGTTGGTCTTGCATATTTAATTAACTCACTTATTAAGGGTATAATGTACTTTTCCCATTTGATAAATGATAAATTACTTTCAAATTAACGATTTACTTAATTAGAACTAACGGTTTATCATAAATATAAACTTTCATTATACAATTGAAATATATTACCTGACATAGTTAGTTTTCCGCTATAAATCTGCAGAACTACACTCTACATACTTATCAATCATATCCTGTAATTGGTTAGAAAGAAACATACTACAATTACATGAAAACATTACATTTCCAACTCTGTACTTTTTTATGCTTAAATTTCTTTTTTCTCTATTTTGCCTTATAAATTTTCCTCATTTAACTTGATTTTTTTATAAAATTCATATTTTCTTATTACCAATTATTTTCTTAAAACAAGTTAATTGATCAAAAATTATATAATTACTTTTAGACAAAATTTTATATTAGTGATAACTGATAACTGATAAGCTATTATGGCCCTCCTTGGCCGCAAGTGCACAATCACATTTCTATTTATAATACACAAAACTAGTCAGATCCATAGCATCTTAGCCTGATGCATAACCCTCTTCTCTTCTCTTGGTAACCAGAGTTCTAGCCTTAGTCAAGGCATGTGTGCATGAGTATTTAATATTTATGTGCTTACACAAAAATAAGAGATATAATTCATTTGCAATTGATATTTGATTAACAACGTCGATACATATATCCCTGTAATATTTCATAAAATCCTCCATTAACATTTCAAAATCCCCGTTAGCACTAACACATTACTTCCATCAATTTTTGTGAGAACATTCAAGTTATGGTATAAACACAAAATGAGATGACATAGTTCAGGAGCACAACATTTAAAAACAAGTTCAGTTGGAGAACATTAAAGTTCATGTCCATAACTTAAAAGTTCGGGTACATAACTTTTAAAGTACAGATGGGTACAGGTACAAATGCAACTTGAGATAAAAGTGTTCAACAGCAGAACATTGTAAAAACAAGTAAGCTTAGTTGTAGAACTTTAAAATTCATGTGCATAAATCTAAAGCAGGTGCATAACTTTTAAATCCAAGTTATGGTACAAATACAATGCAAGTTAACAGTCTTTTGCAGCAAAACAATGTATTTCTACTGCAAAACAAAATAGGTTCTGCTGGGATCCTGTTATCTCCGGGATTATTCTCTTGTAGAAACATTTAATAAAATTGAAAAAAAAAAATTATGATAGAAAATTTATAAAAAAAGAACCGAGGTCTACTATTAAATGAGGTTAATAAATAAATTCTATAACAAAGAAAAAAATTTTAAATTAAAAGAAATGAAAGTTGAAAAATAATGAAGGCAAAAAGAAAATTCTAATAAATGAGTAATTGATTCAATTTTCTTATTTAAGTAAATTTAGTTTGTAATGTAATTTTTAAATTTTCATCAATACCTTTACAAGTGTTTTGTATATAAAAATAAAATAAGCTAGAGTGTTGATTTAGATGTATTGTAAGGATTAACAATGGTTCTTCGGTTCTATTTTTGATTCAAACCCTGAAGTTATATTAGTATTAAATAACGACAGCAGTCTAGGCAGGGCTTCCAAAGGCAAAGTTAGGATTTATGCAGACAGGAAGGTAGTCATACAATTTGTGATTAAGATTAGGCATGAAATTGGGATATAAACAAGGCTGGGGCATCTAACAATATAGCACGAAGAAAAAGTGAGAAGGCAATATTAGAGCTATTCACTTCATTATTCAGTTATCTCTGTGCGAATTAAATTTTGTATATTTTAAATATATAGGCAAGTGGATACCTTATTGCTAAAGGAATCAAGAGAACCTGTGTCTGTCTCAAAACCATCAGTCAAAGTCATCCCTGTAACAAAGTCAACTGTTTGAGACTAAACCAACTGTTTATAAAATAGTATATTTCAGAGTGACTACAACATCATCTAATCAATTCCGTAAACTAGACATGCACAGAACTGTAAGAATATATACAATTTTTAATCGGTATCTCGATAACTGAAACAAATTCAAATTTGATTATCTGAACACTAAATTCAGTTCAACTATCAATGATTTCATTACCAGAAGTAAAAATTTCAGTTCGACTTCCAGTAAACCAGACTAATGGTACACTATTACAATTTACATGTAAGTGAGATCTCATTCACTTGGTTCGACTTTCAGTAAACCAGACCAATTGCACACTATAACATAAAAGTGAGATCTCATTCACTTCGATTACTACAACAGATCCAGAAACTCACAATCATTCACCTTTACCAATAAAAAGCAAGACAACAGCAACCTGAATCGGATAATTAACTCAAACAATCAAAAATCGCTTCAGCATCATTCTTACTTGACTAAAATCAGCTCAAAACCGAACCACAAATCAAAATCGAATAAATGGAAACTAAAACAATCAAGAAACTCCAATAAACTACAATAAAAATCACATCTTTATCATTTCTTGGAACAAATTACATACTGATTATGCATAATTAACCTGCCTGATCAGTAAAAATGTATCACAGATCACATTAACACTATCAACACGAAAAACAATTAATCAGTTAAATCAAGTATAAAACTGAAATAAAAAAAAACAAAGAATGTAAAATAAAACTTAAATAACTTAATTTAATTAAGCAAATAATAAGCTAAAATTAGTTACCTGAGAAGATTGTAGTGCTGAAAATGAGAGTGTTGATGATATAAAGAGAGACAGAGCGAGTGAATTATATAAGGTGTTTGTGTAATGTTTGTATACAGTCAAATGATTCTGTATAGTTGATTTTGTATGTATTAGTTTAGTTCTTTCGTATAGCTTTGGTTATGATTTAAAAAAGCACTCTTTTATTCGTATCCGGCTGGGCTGGATATTTTGTTTGTTTGTGAGGGCCTCCTTATTTCATTATCTTTAACGCTGAGGTCAATGTCATTCGGAGAACCTTCGCACATTAATTTGGTGTAATTTTTATAGGATAAAAGTATAACAGTATAAAAATTATATTATTTTTAAGGTTAACTTCAAACTTAGCAAGATTAAATTTTACATCATTCTTTATAAATTATCTTATTATTTAAAAAAATAAAATAAAAAATAAAAAAGTGTAAGATACAAATAAAATAAATTTATTGTAATAAATGCAATGGCCAACATTAGAATATACAAAAAAACTAATATTTAGACTTGGGTTGGAGTCTTAGTAAAATTTTAACCTATTTAAATATCCTATTTATATGAGGTACTGAATATTACATATATAGGATAGATAAGAAAATGTTCCATTTTTTAGACCATCGATCAACTAGCAACCGAGTATTGGATATAATGGATAGTTAAATAGAGTATTTTACATAAATTGAGATATCCAATCCAATTCCAGCTTGTGAAATATTCAAATAGCTAGAATTGAACACTTTTTCCAGAATAATTATATTTGTTAATCTTATTGAAAAAATAAACTAGTTAATTTTATCATTTTTTCTATTGTTTAAGAGTTGGAAAAATAAAACAAATAGAAAATAAATACATACAAAATATAAAAGTAACATTTATTTTCTCCTTTTTCGTGCGGTCTTCATTTTCGAGCTCAAAAACAAGGTGTAAAGGAATATAGTTCAAATGACATCGAATCTGTATATATTGGTTTATGATTATCGGCGAAAATATTAAATTTAAGCTTTAATAAACATTTGAGATTTATTAAAAAGAATAATTGATTTGAGTTTTTAACGAGATTGAACTTGTATCGAATTTAAATAATATATTTTTAATAAATATAATGACTTAGACTTTATCATGATAGGCTATTTATTATATAAGCCTAAAATCCGTGCGATACACGGTTGTTTTAAGTATTTTTTATTTTTATTATTTTTTATTTTAATATTGTATTAATTGTTATTCAAGACATGTCTGTATTATAAGAAGACTAAATTACATGGACAAACCTAAGATTTAGTTGTATAATAGTCTAAATCTGTATTTTGTATTGTATTACTTGAGTCTGTAAAAATGTTAAAGATCAAACTGGAGTATTTTTCTGTAAGCAGTCTCAAGCCTAAGAATAAATTCTGGAAGAAGATCAACAAGATCATGCCTCAGAGAAAAGGTGAAAAAGTTTGGAATTGAATAAATCTGTTTTAGGAAAAATGTTCTAAGTCAAGATATCTACAAGTCATAAATCAAATCATATAGAGAAGTCATTCGAGAACTCTAGAATGACTTATCGAAAAGTCCAAAATGGCGGATAGAGAAGTCTCAGAGATATCGACAAGTCAAATGAAGATATGAAGATTGGAGATTGACAAGTCATTTCTGCATATAGAGAACTAAGAGATATCGACAAGGCAAATGAAGATATGGAGATTGGAGATATCGACAAGTCAATTTCTCATTATAGATCTCAGAGATATCGACAAGTCAAAATGCATATAGAGATCTCAGAGATATCGACAAGTCAATTCTACATGCAGTGATTTGGAGACCTCGACAAACCAAGTTCACTTATAGAGAACTCAGAGATCTCGACTAGTCAAAGACACTTATAGAGAACTCAGAGATCTCGACAAGCCAAATTCACTTATAGAGAACTCAGAGAACTCGACAAGTCAAAATACTTATTGAGAACTCAGAGATCTCGATAAGTCATTATACTTATCGAGATGTTAGTTCTCTATACAACAAACTGGAGATCTTGATATGAACCTCAAGTACAGAATACAAACAAGTTAAATATTTAAGATTATCAATCAACAAACAATCTAATCACTTAGGTTAAAAAGTCTACAAAAGCAGTTTGAAGAGTGCAAGATCAAAGATCAAGATTAACTGACAAAGGAAAGTCACAGACCTACACGATTTGCAAAGATTCACTAAGCCAGAAATGGAAAACTTTAAAGATAACTTAAAGCAGGGTTTAGTACATCTTATTGCATGCTATGTAAACATGTGTTTACTAATCTATAAAGTAAACGTTGGTCCTTTGTTTTAGTTGGAACAAATAGATCTAGAATTTCTTGTAACTCTCTCAAGATAGAAGCTGAGTTCTTTACTTACAAAAGAACCCAGAAATTTGTAGCAAGACATACTTAATTTTAATACAAAGTTAAGTGAGTTTTGAAAATATTGTGTTTGTTGTGTATGCTTCATTAATTATGTTAAACACAATATCTCTACAAATTAATCTATTTTGTTCACCATCCAAAATAGTTTGAAAAAGACTAAAATATCCAAAACAGATTCACCCCCCTCTGTGTTGTATTCAAAATCTAACAAGTGGTATCAGAGCAAAATCTGAAAGTAAACAGATCAACATCTTGGAAGAATGAATACACAAAAGATAAGCAGTATAAAGATACCAGCCTTTGATAAGACTAACTACACATTATGGAAGAAGAAGATGATGTTGTTTTTAAGGATGGTCAATCCCTTATACATCCAGATTCTGAAGAATGGACATTTCACTCCTATGGAAAGGTTTGAAGAATCTACAGATGGATACATGGTCATCCCAACTTATTATGGTCCAAAAAATTCTTCAAAATACACAGAAATTGAGAAAGAAAAAGTTTCTGTTGACAGTGGTCTGCAATTAATTCTGATAGAGTCACTTGACAATGTCATGTACAACAATATTGTCAATTGTGACACAGCTAAACAGATCTGGGGAAAAATAGAAATTTTGTGTGAAGGTACGGAGGAAGTTAGATCCAACCAAAGGAGAATACTGGTGTCTCAGTATGAGGGTTTCATAGTTAAAGCAAAGGAGAGCATAATTGATGTTTTTGAAAGATTCAATAAGTTGATAAATGACTTGCAGTTTCATGACAAGTACTATGAAGCTGAGGAGGTTAACTTGAAATTTTTGCTCACCCTTCCAGACCATCTAGAATAGAAAATTTCGGCTATAAGAGAAGGGAGAGACTTGAGCAGAATGAAACTGAAAATTTTATATGGTATTTTAAAAACCTATGAACTGATTCAAAGAAAATCTTTAAGAGCTGGTCTAGAGCACATTGTTGATGGTTTAAGTGCACTAGTTGTTAATGATTGTAATTCATCTAATAATGAACAAGAAATCCAGACTCCAAATGTCTCAAGTGTTGAGCAAAAGAACAAGGAGCCACAGAAGTAAGTCATTCTGGAACTTGAAGAAGATGAGTTCTATACCTTGGATGAACTGGATGAGTTGGATCAATCCATGGCTTACCTAGCAAAGAAATTCTCTAATATTAGAGTGAAGAAGCCAAAGTTCTTCAAGAACAAATGACATACATTCAACAAGGATATCTGCTAGAAAGGAAAAGCTCAATACAACTCTGGTGGCAAAAGTGGCTACAAAACTGGATCTGTTGACAAATCAAAAATAAGATGCTTCAATTGTGATGAATTGGACCTCTTTGCCACAAAATTTAGAAAGCCAAAGAAAGTAAAAAATGATAAGGCATATTTGGAGTTGGAGGCTAAGTATGAAGCTCTCTTGAAGAAACAGTCTGGAAAAGCTTATATTGTAGAAGGAAAAAGTTGAGATGATTCTGATAATGATGAAGATGAAGAGTTTAGAAACTATGCACTCATGGCCTTGGAGCAAGGAGAGTCATCCTCATCAAAAATATAGGTACCAACTCTTACTACTATTAATTTAAATATTAGTCAATATAAGGAGACTGTTGAAAAGATGAGTGTATAGATGTTTCACATACACAAAAGCATGGTGGCAGCTAATGAGGTGAAACTGAAATCATTCAGAAATACATCTCAGCTAGTTGGGCAGTACCATGAGAATAACAAGCCATTTGCTAACATAGCTATTGGCTTGGATTATGATGCATTGACCAACAACAGAAAAGTTGAAGGTGACAAGGGAAAAACAACTGTAAGTGAAGATGTCCCAGCTATACTGAGAAAGGTTAGTTCACCTATGTTCAAAGCATGTGAAGTAAATTTCAGTAAGAGAAGTTGATCATAAATCAAGAACTTGCTGGTGAGAACAATGAAAAGAAATGCACAGAAACAACTCCACCTTCTAAAACTGAGAAGAAGCCCATGGTGGATCAAACCCCAAGAAGCCAATCAAGGAGGTTAAGACTGAGAATATAGGAAAGAAGAAGAAAAATAGAAATGGGAAGATTGGGATAAACAAGAGCAATAACTTTGCATTTATTGTAGATGCTCCTAGGAAACAGTGTCAGAAATGTGGCTCTACAAATCATCTAACTCACCTTTATAAAAAGGCTGTTAGTGAGTCAAGACTGGGAGCATGCAAATATAATGAAGCAAAGACTGAAGATCCCTACTCTTTCTATGATAAATTTGATTGCATTCCTTGCAACATAAAAATGATGATAAGTTACCACAAGCTGAGAGTAGACCTCAAAGAAGTCAACATTGGGTCTGCAGCTAAAAGGGAATATGCAAATCAATAAATGAACACCATTTATTCTGAATCAACTCATTCTAATTCTGCAAATTCCGTTAACAAGAAGAAAGTACCCAACACTGCTTGGGTAGCTAAACACACTTAATCCTCATTGTCTGCACGAAAAAGAAAGTCATATGGATCATAGACAGTGGATGCTCAAGATATATGACAGGTGATAAGGCCCTGCTATCACAGTTTGAGGAGATGGCTAGCCTATTAATGACTTTTGGAGACAGCAGCAAAGGTTTCACAATGGGATATGGCAAGTTAATTTCTGGAAATTTTATTATTGAAGATGTAGCACTGGTTGCTGGTTTGGAAGTGAATCTCCTAAGTGTCAGTCAATTCACAGATAGAGGATTCAATATTGCATTTGACAAAGGAGAATGTTTAATCATCAGCAAAAAGACTAGTGAAGTTGCTCTGAAAGGAGTAAGAAAGAGAAGCCTGTTTGTTGCAGATTTACAATCAACAAATAAGGAAGGAAATTGTTGCTTCTACACCAAGGCATCTGTAGAGCAAAGCAATCCGTGGCACAAAAAACTCTCTCGCCTGAATTATAAGGTAATCAACATCCTGGTGAAAAAGGAGTTAGTGAGAGACATGCCAAATCTAGAGTTTGCTCAAAATGAAGTTTGTGAAGCTTGCCAAAAATGCAAAATGACGAAGTCAAGTCACAAGAGTAAAATTGTGAATTCCATAAGTGCACCTTTGTAACTTATTCACATGGACTTATTTGGACCAGTTAATGTCCTGTCAATTTCAAGGAAGAAATATGCACTTGTGATGGTGGATGACTACTTAAGGTACACATGGGTAGAATTTATGCATTCTAAGGATGAGACTCCACACATAATAATTGAACACATCAAGAAGATTGAGAAGCAGGCTGAAGATCATAATAGTGTGAAGAGATTGAGGAGTGACAATGGCACAAAATTCAAAAATGCAACCTTAACTGAATTCTATAAAGACAGGGGCTTTGTTCAAGAATTCTCTGCTGCTAGAACACCTCATCAAAATAGGGTAGTTAAGAGAAAGAATAGAACACTAGTAGAGGCTGCTAGAACAATATTGCAGGATGCCAAACTACCAACAAGTTTTTGGGAAGAAGCTGTCAACACTGCATGCTATACTCAAAACAGATATCTCATTAACAAGAATATTGGCAAATCACCCTAATCAATCTTATCTAAAAGAAATCCTATTACGAAGCATCTTCATGTGTTTGGAAGAAAGTGTTATATTTTGAAAGACAGCTCTGAATATGTGGGAAAATTTAACTCTAAAGTTTTTGAAGCAATTTTTCTGGGATGTTCACTGGAGAGAACTGCCTATAAAGTCTATGTGCTTGAATAAAAGAAAATTATGGAAAGCAAAGATGTGACTTTTGATGATGACAAGTGACCAGGCTTGGAATGCCTTGATGAAAATGAGGTTGAGGCCCTTAAATTTAAAATTTTCAATATTGATTATGATACTGAAGAGAAAGCTGAAGTCAACACAAGCAACAGAATGGATGAAGAGTCAACTGAACAAGTGAATCATAAGAATGGAAGCTCATCTCAAACACTTGAATTTGATAGCACAAACTCAGGGGGAGAAAGAGGAGAAAGTTATGCAAGTCATGCCAATGATGAAGAAGATGCAGAGAACTCAAGTCAACAAACTTACACCAGGAAATGGAACAAGAGTCATACAAGAGAAGCAGTTATTGGTGATCCAAATGCTTGAGTGAGGACTAGAAGTGCAACTGCAAATGAATGTCTACATGCATACTTTCTGTCATAAGTTGATCCTAAGAAAACTGAGGAAGCCCTACTTGATTTTGATTGGATATCTGCTATGCAAGATGAGCTATATCAGCTTGAAAAAACAACATTTGGAAGTTGGTTCCTGCACCAAAGAACATAAGTATAATTGGAACAAAGTGGGTGTTCAGGAATAAAATGGATGAAAATGGGATTGTGACAAGAAAAAAAAGCAATGTTTGTTGCAAAAGGCTACTCACAAGAAGAAGAAATTGATTATGATGAAAGTATTGCTCCAGTTGCAAGACTTGAAGCAATAAGAATCTTTCTTTCATTTGCTGCACATATAAACTTTAAGGTATATCAAATGGATATAAAGAGTGCATTCCTAAATGGTGAGTTGGAAGAAGAAGTTTATGTGCAACAACCACCTGGTTTTGAAGATCCTGAATTTCCAGATTTTGTCTACCAACTTCTAAAGGCTCTTTATGGATTAAAGCAAACACCTGAGCATGGTATGACATACTGTCAGAATTTTTGATTAAACATGGATTCACTAGAGGAACTATTAATAAAACTCTCTTCTACAAGCGACATGGTGGTGATATGATCCTAATTCAGATCTATGTGGATGATATCATTTTTGGCTCTACTAATGAAAAGCTATATAAAAGATTCTCAAAACTCATGTAGAGTGAATATGAAATGAGTATGATGGGAGAGTTAAGTTTCTTTCTTGGACTTCAAGTCAATTAAAGAAGTGATGGAATCTTTATCAGCCAAACCAAGTATGTTAAAAATTTATTAAAGAAATTTGGTATGGTTGATTGTTCACCTGCATCTACACCTATGTCTACAGCTACAAAGTTGGATGAAGATAAGAAAGAAAAAATTATAGACATTTTAGGTTACAGAGGAATGATTGGATATTTGTTGTATTTGACTGCTAGTAGACCAGATATTATGTTTGCAACATGTCTGTGTGCAAATTTCAAGCCAATCCAAAAGAATCACATTTGATGTCTGTGAAGAGAATTTTTAGATACCTAAAGGGCACTCCAAACTTGGGATTATGGTATCCTAAAGGAACATGATTTGAAGCTGTTGGATACACAGATGCAGATTTTGCTGGATGTAGGGTTGACAGAAAGAGCACTAGTGGAAGCTGTCAATTTCTTGGATAGAGACTTGTATCCTGGTATAGAAAGAAACAACAATCTATGTCAACTTCCACAGTTGAGGCTAAATACATAGCTGCTGGAAGTTGTTGTGCTCAAGTGCTTTGGATTAAAAATCGGCTAATGGATTATGGCCAAGTGTTACACAAAATTCCTATTATGTGTGACCATATTAGTGTTATATCTATTGTGGCTAATCCAGTTAATCATTCTAGAACAAAGCACATTGATGTAAGGTACCATTTTATTAGAGAACATACTGCAAATGGTACCATTGAGCTCATTTTTGTTCCAATAGATAAACAGTTAGCTGCCATTTTTACTAAACCTTTGGATGAAGCAACTTTCACTAGACTTGTAGGTGAAATTGAAATGCTAAATTCATCATCCTAAAGGCAAGAACTCAACAAATATTTTGCAACAGATTGATTTCTAATAAATCAAAATTAATTTGATTTAATTGGAAATTAAATGGAATATGAGTTATAAATATTTCAGAAATCTCTGTATGTTTATTTTTCAAAATTCAAGATTGTTAGGAATATGTTTTGAACTTGATGATAAGTTGAACAAAACACCTTAGTAGATTTAACTTAGTGTTTTTGTAGCTCTCGACGGATGTTCTACAATAGTCCTGATGGATGATCTTTATAGTCCCGATGGATGACCTCTGAACATCCATCGAGACTGTAGCTTATGTAACAATAAGTATTGTAGCACATTTCTGCAAACAACAATGTTTTAGTTGAGTAGATTCTGTAGGATTCTTTGAGTCATGTTGACTACTAGATTGATATGCATAATAGGTTGGCTAATTGTAAATATAAGATGTCTTGTAATTCTGTATAAGTGAAATAGAGTCAAGTGACAGAAAGACTCCCGGCGGATGATCTACAAAGGCTCCCGACAGATAATCAACAAGGCTCCCGACGGATGACCAACATAGTCCCGATGAATGATCATAAATTCAAAAGAGCAGTTGACAGTGAAAACACAATCACATGCGTCGGGTGTTTGCAAATGGAATGTGGCAGCCTAATTGCAGGACTTAGAAAACAAAGAAGCATTACCATTTCCATGCAATTATGAAGATATTCAAAGATGCTGGATAGAGTAATGTATCAGCATCAAGTTAGACTAGATTCAGTTTGTCTTATTGTCTTGTCTTTCTATCATGTAACTTGGTAATATATAAACCAAGAGTAGCAAGTTGAAAAGTATTAAAGTTAGAAAGAAAAACTAGAGAAATAGAAAAAGCAAAATCTGTAAAGAATTTCTCAGTTGTTCTTATTGTTCAACTTGTAAGCAGCTGTGTGCTATTCAAGCATCACAGAGTTCTCATCTTTATATATATATCTCTGGTGGATAATTTCAAATCCACTAGAAAGTTTTAAAGCCTTGTGTTTTATTGCTTTGTGTTTTGATTTCTATTTTACTTTCATTCCGCACTTCTTGCAAAATCAAACACAGTTATATATTAAGTAGGAACATTCTTAAAATTAGAAAAAGAAGCCAGAATTACATTCAACCCCCTTCTGTAATTCTTGTTGCATTGTTTGGGAATAACAAAGATTTATCTTGGAATTTTTTTTAATTCTAAGAAAACTGTCTAAATGTTAATTCACATTTTTAATATGTGAAATTAGCACAAGACAGAATCAAAAAGAATAAAAGTATATAGATAACTGAGTTCTTGATAAGTCTAATTAATTTCTCGACAAGTCATTTTGAGACTTCTTGAGTGAGTTCTCGATAAGTCATTATTCTGACTTCTTGAAGTACTTCTCAACAAGCTTTATTATGACTTCTCTATAAGTCATTTTAGAGATCTCGATAAGTGATAATTCACAAGAGTTCTCTACAAGTATAAATTTTAGATTTATAAACAACTTAGAAATGAGATAATTTAATTCAATAAATTATTTTGGTAAAATACTTTTGATAAAATTCTTCTGATTTTATTCTGATTTATTCAAATAAAATTGGAAAAATTCAGTCCATTCAGGACAAACTGGGTATTTATGTGACATCTCGATAAGTCATTTTCTAATTCTCGATAAGAGACAGGAAAATGACAAATCGATATGTACACTACAAGAAACAGGTCAAAAGATATCGGTTATAAACCGATGTTAAAAGTTTTTAAAAGCGATGTCTTTGCATGTGTAGAGAAAGGTCTAGAGTTTTAGACTTCGGTTTTGGACCGATGTCTAAGATACCAGTAGACAATAGTTCTAACTTAGAAACTGATGTCTTTTTTCTAATATATTACATTTTAACACATGAACACGAGTTCAATAATAGTTTATCTTTTAATTTCTATCAATTTAAGCATGTGACACACAAAGAAAAAAAAAGACAAAGATAATGTTTATGAAAATTAGGACGTTGTAAATAAGTACTTTTAATATCAGTTATTTTATGAACTGATATAAATTATAATATTAGAAATCAGTTATGTAAGCTTGTATTTAAGATAACTTTTGAATTGTTGTTAAAGATGTAATTTAACATCGGTCCCCTTAAACTAAACTGATGTTTTGTTCATAAGAGACATCGGTTGATATGTAATAAGCTGATGTCAAACCTCTATAGGACATCAGTTATTTATTAGGTTTGATTGGTATATGAATCCTGTTCTTGCATATATATAAACCAAAACTATATCACAATAGTTAATTTTATTAGCACCAGTTTACATCCAAACATCCACCAAAATACAAACATCAACATTATGTCCATAATTACACATAATTGGCTTTTACTAAGATACAAACATCTAAATTAAAAACTTTAAGTCCGTAATTAGTGCAAAGGCTCCAAATTCATAATTGGATTTTACTGTACTCTTCACCGCAGAAAACTCCTGGATAAAGATTCTTATACTTAAAAGATAGAATTAGAAAGCCAGCAGAAAGAAAAGGGGAATAATATATTACGACACTTAAAATTCATCAAGTACATTCCACCTGTTATTCAACACAAGAACAGAGAGAATAATAGCGAAGATGCTTTCAATCACTTTGTCCAATGAATACAAATCATTTGCTGTGAAGATATTGTAGTGAAAAAATCCACTAGAATCATATACTTTCACCATTTTTTGTATCAACATATTGTCAACACGTAATAGTCGGTTTTATGGAAAAATGACTAACCCTATTAATGTTATAAAGCTTATATTGCTTTTAAGCGAGAAACAAGAGCTAAGAGATCAATATCAGTTAAATGGTTTTTAAAGAGAAATTCAACCATCTCATAAGTTAGCAGGGATAACGAGGCCAAAGGAAAAACTCAGTTGGTTTTACTCTTACTTGCTATGAGGTCACTGCTGTAGACATGGAATCTGAGGCATCAGATGTGCCTGCATTTATGGAATGGAAATGGAGGAGATTGTGATGATAATACGGAGTTATGAAATCAAATGAGACTTCGTAGGAATTAGCAGAAACAGGTCTAGTAGCATCAAAAATTATGTTGCTTCCGCTGTTGCTGATGCTCTCCAGGTTGCCTCCAAATGATGGTTATAGTTTTATACTAGTACCAAGGTCATTCATGAGATCTACAACCAAATGCCACATCTTGGCATTGCTATTCGAGTTAGAACCCTAAAGAAATTAGTAAAACCAAAAACCAACTTGTAAGAAGCAATTATTGGACTATTCCACTCAATCACAATCTAAGGATGAAAGCTCTATAGCCCATAAAATAGGCCAAGATATAAATTTTAAGTATACTACATAAATTTTCCGTGAACAACTAAACATTGCCAGAAAAATAAATTAATACATAACAGCAGACCTGGTAGAATGTGAATAAGATACCTCCAAGAATTCCACTTAAATCCCTTAAAAACCACTGAAAAGATTTTAGAAACTCATAAGATTTTTGCCCATGTAAATTACAAGATGACATCAATACTAGTTGTCTAGTATCCCACGTATGAGTAGATAGTCTAATACTCTAATTCACCTGAAACGTGTCCCCTAATACGGTAGCCGTTTTTACACCAACTCCAATAGCACTCAAAAGAGCCTATAGCATTGAAACATCATAACATTTACCAAACCATATCCATCAACTCTGTTGTGCAAGACATGCATGTACCTTAACAAGACTAAGACAATTTGTCTACCCTAAGTAAGTTGGATTGTTATCTAAATTTGTATTTTGTACTTGTAACACTTAAAGTTTGTAAAAATGTCAAAGGAGTAGACTGGAGTCTTTTTCCATAAACAGTGTCAAGCCTAAGAATTCTATCTGGAAGAAGATCAAGAAGATCATGCCTCAGAAGAATTATAAAAAAGCATGGAGTTGAATAAATTTGTTTTAGGAAAAATATTCTAAGTCAAGATCTCTACAAGTCACAGATTTAGTGTTATAGAGAAGTCATTCGAGAACTCAAGATGACTTATCGAGAAGTCAGGAAAGGCACTAGAGAACTCATAGAGATATCGACAAGCCAAATTGAAGACATGGAGTTTGGAGAACTCAGAGTTATCGACACGTCAACATTCATTAGAGAACTCTGAGTTATCGATAAGTCAAATTTCACTAGAGAACTAAGAGATATCGAAAAGCCAAAATTCACTAGAGAACTCTGAGTTGTCGATAAGTCAAATTTCACTAGAGAACTCAGAGATATCGATAAGCCAAAATTCACTAGAGAACTCTGAGTTGTTGACAAGTTAAATTAGACTAGAGAACTCTAAGTTGTCAACAAGTCAATAAGTCATTAGAGAACTCAGAGATATCGATAAGTAAAAGGGAAGATATGAAGACTAGAGATCTCTACAATCCAAGTTTTCTTATAGAGAACTCAGATACCTCTACAAGTCAAATTTGCTATGGAGTATTAGAGATCTCGATAAGTCAATATACTTATCGAGATGCAAAGTTCTCTATAGACCAAATGAAGATCTCGATGTAAAATCTCAAAGTACAAAGTTGCAGATCAGTTCAATATCCAAGATTAACAATCAACAAACAATCCAAACAGCTGGATTGACAAGTCTACAAAACGCAACTTAAAGGATGTGCAAGATCAATGGTGAAGATTAACTGACAAAGGAAGATCAAGATAATCACAGGATGCTAAAGATATGCTAAGCCAGATATAGAAGATATACTTTTCTATAAATGGAAATGACAAGTGACTATTTACAAAAGCTAATAACATGTTTTATTATACACTGTGTAAACCAGCAGTTAACTGAGTTATAAAGTTAACACTGGTCCTTTAGTCAGTTGTAACAATTTAGAAAAAGAAATCTTGTAACTCTCTCAAGAATAAGCTAAGCTCTTTATCAACAAAGAGCCTAGAAAATTTGTAGCAAAACATTCTTAATTTTAATATAAAATTAAGTGAATTTTGAAGATTGTGTTCTTTATTTTCTGCAAGCTTAATTTCTGCATGAACACATTTTTACTACAAGATTTAATTTACTTTGTTCAACCATAAAAGATTCAAGAAAAGCTCAAAAACAGTAAAACACATTCACCCCTTCCCTTCTGTGTTGTTATTCATTTCCTAACAAGTGGTATCTGAGAAAAATCTGAAAGTAAACAGATTCAAGATCTTGGAAGAATGAATACATAGAAAATCAGTAGCATCAAAATTCCTACCTTTGACAAAGTTAACTACACTCTTTGGAAAAAGAAAATGTTGCTGTTAATCGGGATGGCCAATCCACTCTATATTCAGATACTCAAAAATGGGCCTTTCACTTCTATGGTTAGAGTTGAAGAATCAACAGATGGTGATATGGTCATTCCAGCTCATTATGCTCCAAAAGACCCTTTTGAGTATACTGAGCCTGAAAAGGAGAAAGTTTCCCTAGATAGTGACTTGCAACTGATATTGATTGAGTCACTTGACAATGTGATGTATAACAACATTGTCAACTGTGACACTGCCAAGCAAATATTGGAAAAGATTGAGATACTCTGTGAGGGAATTGAGGAAGTTAGATCCAATCAAAGAAGGATACTGATTTCACAGTATGAGGGTTTCATGGCCAAGCCAAAGGAAAGTATAACTGATGTGTTTGAAAGGTTTAACAAGCTGATAAATGATTTGCAGCTCAATGACAAATACTATGAAGTTGAAGAAGTGAACCTGAAGTTCTTGCTTACTCTCCCTAATCATTTGGAGCAGAAAATCTCAGCAATCAGGGAAGGAAGAAATCTGAGCAGAATTACACTGGAAGTTCTATATGGAATTCTCAAAACATATGAACTAGAAATGATTCAAAGGAAATCATTGAGATCTGGTCAAGGACATGTTGTAGATGGCTCAAGTGCCTTGATTGTCAATGAAAGCCAAACACCCACCGATGAGCCAAGATCTCAAACTCCAGTGGCCTCAACTAGTGAGCAAAGAACAAATAATTCACAAGAACAAGTCATTCTGGAATTGGAAGAAGATGATTTCTACACTCTTGATGAACTGGATAAGCTAGATCAGTCTATGGCTTATTTGGCTAGAAAATTCTCTAACATTAGAGTAAAGAAGCCAAGATTTTTCAAGGGTAAAGGACAGTCGTTCAACAAAGACAGCAGCTGGAAAGGAAAAGGGAAGTACACTTCTGATAACAAGAATGGTTACAAAACTGGATCTGTTGACAGATTTAAGATAAGGTGCTACAACTGTGATGAGTTGGGCCATTTTGCTACAACATGCAGGAAACCCAAGAAACCAAAGAAGGACAAAGCTTATCTTGAATTGGAAGCAAAGTATGAAGCTCTTCTAAAGAAACATCAAAGCAAAGTTTATATTACAGAGGGTAAAAGTTGGGATAACTCTGAAAATGATGAAGATGAAGAATTTGGATGCACTCATGGCCTTGGAGCAAGGAGAATCATCCTCATCTAAATCACAGGTACCAACTCTTACCACCATTGATTTAAATGTGAATCAATATAAGGAAACCGTAGAGAAGATGAGCACAGAAATGTTTTACATTCACACAAGCATGGTTGCTGCTAATGAAGAAGTTAGCAGATTAACAAAGATAAATGAGAAACTTGAAAGTGAGAAGCAAGATACTAAATTGTTGTTGGTGGAGCTTGAAGCTGTAAAGTAAGAGAATGTTTATCTCAAGAACAAGCTCAAGTGTGCAAATAAAATTGAAGCAGTGCTAAGGGAGAAGCTGGAAAAGAATGAGGTGAAGTTGAAATCTTTCAAGAATGCATCTAAGCTAATTTGACAGTATCATGAGAAAAACAAACCATGTGCAAATATTGCTATTGGTCTTGACTATGATGCCTTGAACAGCAAGAAGAAAGAGACAGGTGACAAAGGAAAAGCAACAGTTAATAAAAATGTTCTAGCTATGCTGAAAAAGGTTGCATCACCTATGTTCAAGGCATGTGAAGTCAACTTTAGTGAAGAAGAATTGATTATCAAGCAAGAAATTGCCGATGAGGACAAAGAAAAGAAAACTGCAGGATCAACTCAGTCTTCCAATACTGAAGAAAAGCTCATGGACAAACAAAGTCCCAAGACACCTATTAAAGAGACCAAAAATGAAGATGCAAGAAAGAAAAAGAAAAAGAAAAATGAAAAAATAGGGATAAACAAAAGCAACAATTTTTCCTATATTGCAGATGCTCTAAGAAAGAAATGTGAAAAATGTGGCTCTGTGAATCACCTGACTCACCTTTGTAAAAAGGCAGTTAGCAAGCCAACTGAAAGAGCCTACAAATATAATAAAGCAAATGCAAATGATTCCTACTCCTTCGGTGACAAGTTTGACTGCATTCCTTGCAACTTAAAAGTGATGAAAAGTTGCCACAAACTGAGAGTAGACCTCAAAGAAATAAGAATTGGGTCTACAACAGAAAGAAAAAATGCTCAATAGTCAATGAACTCTACTTTATCTGAAACTACTCATTCTACTTCTGCTAAATCAGTTAACAAGAAGAAAGTACCTAACACTACTTGGGTTGCTAAACACACTTAAAACTCATTGTGTGCAGGGCAAAGTGAAGAAAGTCATCTGGATCATAGAAAGTGGATGTTCCAGGCATATGACAGGTGATAAAGCCATGTTGTCACAATTTGAGGAGAAAGCTGGCCCTTTGGTGACCTTTGGAGACAACAACAAAGGATTCACAATGGGATATGGCAAGATTGTTTCTGAAAATATTGTCATTGATGATGTAGCACTTGTAGCTGGTCTTGAAGTGAATCTTCTCAGTGTTAGCCAATTTGCAGACAAAGGCTTTAAATTTTTATTCAACAAAGAAGAATGCACTTTTATCAGCAAGAAAACTGGTGAAGTTGCTCTGAAAGGAGCAAGGAAAAGAAGCTTGTTTGTTGCAGATTTGGACTCAACAAATAAGGATGATATTTGTGGCTTCTACACCAAGACATCAGAAAAAACAAAGAAAGCTTTGGCACAAAAAGTTGTCTTACTTGAATTTCAAGATAATTAACACCTTGGTCAAAAAGGAGTTAGTAAGAGATATGCCTAAACTGGAGTTAACTCAAGTTAAAGTTTGTGAAGCTTGTCAGAAAGGAAAAATGAAGAGATCAGGTCACAAGTCAAAAACTGTGAATTCTATAAGTACACCATTGCAACTTATTCACATGGACTCGTTTGGGCCAATAAATGTATTATCAATTTCAAGGAACAAATATGCACTTGTGATGGTGGATGATTTCTCAAAATATACTTGGGTAGAGTTCATGCACTCTAAAGATGAAACACCATACATCATAATTGAGCACATTAAGAAGATAGAGAAATAGGCTGAAGATTACAATTGTGTAAAAAGATTGAGAAGTGATAATGGAACAGAATTCAGAAATGCAACATTGAATGAATTCTGCAATAGTAAGGCATTGTTCAAGAATTCTCAACTGCTAGAACACCTCAACAAAATGAAGTAGTTGAAAGAAAGAATAGAATATTAGTTGAAGCTGCTAAAACAATGCTGCAAGATGCCAAGTTGCCAACAAGTTTCTGGGAAGAGGTTGTTAACACTGTATATTACACTCAGAACAGATATCTCATTAACAAGGCACATGGAAAATCACCTAACTCAATCATGTCTAAATGAAAGCCTACTATAAAGCATCTTCATGTGTTTGAAAGCAAGTGTTATTGGATTTTTAACGCAGCGGGGTCATGGCAAAACACTTTTACACATACAAAATCCAAATAAAAGCATATAAATCGTGAATAAAAATTCGAGGGATCGAATCTAACCTTTAAAAATAATTCGGAGAAAACAATCAGAGATCCTTAGCAGTTGCTCCTCAAGTGTGAAGCACTCCACCGGTATCCACCAAGAAAACGATGTTAAAGAGGAGGAAGGAGGTGGAGAGAATTGGGTTTTCCAAACTTTTTGGGTTTTCGGGTTCTAGGGTTAGAATAAAATTAGGGTCTATAATAGTGTATTTATAGGAAAAAATTTCAGCTGAAATTTTCCCATAAATATTATTATTATTATTATCCCATTTATTATTCTTATTAATAATTAAAACACCTTTTAATTATTAATCCTTTTTCTAAACACTTTAGAAATAATTCTTTCTCTTGATTTAATTTCCAAAAATTAAATCCTTTAATTAATAATATTAAGAACTTTTCTTAATTAATTTATAATCAATTAAATCTCATTTAATCAATTATTAAATTTGCCAATTAATTATTTATTTCATAAATAAATAATTATCAGCCATTATTAATTAATTCCTCCACCATTAAATCATTCTCCTTTTATGGTGTGACCCTGTAGGTTCAATATTAAGCCGGTAGTAGAAATAAATAATAATAAAACTATTTTATCATTATTTATATAAATTCTCCAATTTATTAAATATGATTAATTAATTAATCACATTTATTCTACATCGTGAGTGATGCTTCTCAACATATCGCGACTATCCGAATAATATGAATTCACTGCTTAGAATACCAAGAACCTGTCAGTGAATAGTTACCGTACAATAAACTCCTTCTACCCTACAATGTCCCGATTAAATACAAGGCATGGATCTCGTGTCAAGCCTATCTAATTCAATCACTTGCTTACCATTTACTATGCGTAGTTCTATGCAAATTAGAAACTCCTTTCTAATTTCATTCACTCTGGCCAGAGATTCCTGAACTAGCATAAGTGGATCAGCCTTGAACATTCGCTTCCTTCACTGGAAGGGGTAGATCCTTTATTGATCATACACTATCTTCGTGTACAAATTCCTATACCCAGAAGAGCCCTAATAATTGTCCCTGGAGACTAAGAACTAAACCAAAGCATAGTTCAGTGTACACAAGATTACTATGATGACCTCAAGTCTAAGGATACTTGTACAACTATCACTCTGCGAACAACCGCTGACACGTGAGTGAACTCCATCAGTTGTTCAGCTGTGCGAGTCATGTTCAGTGAACTTATTCTATAATAAGCACGTACATACTAGCTATAGTGTCACCACACAAATGTCTATGAGAACAGACATCCTTCATAATGAAGCAAGCATAGTATGTACCGATCTTTGCGGATTATTAATTACCAGTTAGTAATCCTATGACCAGGAACTATTTAAGTTTAGAGTTATCATCTTTTTAGGTCTCACTATTATGATCTCATCATAATCCATAAAAAGCTTTACTCTAAACTATGGTATATCGTATTTAAACACTTAAATAGATAGAGCCCGTAATAAAAACAAAACAAGTCTTTTATTAATATCAATGAAATTAAAACAGATTACATAAAAGTTATTCCTAAATCCTAATACACGATTGGACTTAGGACATATTCCTTTCAAGTGTTACATTTTGAAAGATAGCACTGAATATATGGGAAAATTTGACTCAAAAATCTTTGAAACAATTTTTCTGGGATATTCATTGGAAAGAAAAGCCTACAAAGTTTATGTGATTGATCAAAAGAAGATTATGGAAAACACAGATGTGACTTTTGATGATGACAAGTGTCCAGGCTTGGAATGCCTTGATGATAATGAAGCTGAAGCCCTTGAATTTGAAAACCTCAACATTGATAGTGATTCTAACGGGGAAGATGAAGTTGATGCACAACAGATGATAAATGAAGAGACTACTCAACAGGAAAATCATGGAAGTGGAAGCTCATGTCAAACACCTGAATTTGACAGCACAAACTCAGGGGGAGAAAGAGAAGAAGGATCTAACAGTCATACCAACAATGAGGAAAATGATGAAGGCATAAGTCAACAAACTCATACAAGGAAGTGGGATAGAAGTCACACTAGAGAAGAAATTATTGGTGATCATACTGCTGGTGTGAGGACTAGAAGTGCAACTACTAATGAGTGCCTACATGCTTGTTTACTGTCTCAAGCAGAGCCTAAGAAAATTGATGAATCTTTACTGGATCCTGATTGGATATCTGCCATGCAAGAAAAGCTGAATCAGTTTGAAAGAAACAAAGTTTGGGAATTGGTTCCTACACCAAAGAGTAGAAGCATTATTGTAACAAAATGGGTGTTCAGGAACAAGATGGATGAAAATGGTATAGTCACCAGAAACAAAGCAAGGTTGGTTGCAAAAGGCTACTCAAAAGAAGAAGGAATTGACTATGATGAAACTTTTGCTCCAGTTGCAAGACTTGAAGCAATAAGGATTTTTCTAGCATTTTCTACACACTTAAATTTCAAAGTGTATCAAATGGATGTCAAGAGTGTATTTCTGAATGGTGAGCTAGAAGAAGAAGTTTATGTGCAACAACCACCTGGCTTTGAAGATCCAGAATTTCCAAATTTTGTGTACAAGTTACTCAAGGCTCTATATGGACTAAAACATGCACCTAGAGCTTGGTATGACACACTACCAGAATTCCTACTAAAGCATGGTTTTACTATATTAACTGTAATGACTGGGAATTTCGCGACGTAATTAAGTGAATAAAGTATAATTTTATGGTATAATTATTAATTATGTGATTAAGTGATGGTTAATTGTCTTTATTGTATATTAGTATTTGGGAGCGTAGATAAATGCGTTCCAATTTAAAGAGTCAGCTTAAGGGTTAAGCTGTGTTGTCGGGCCGTTAGATAGAACGGAACCCGTCTTAAAAAGGGATTAAAGTGTTTAAATGTGAAATATTTGTGTTTATGTGAAAAGGAATGTTTGAGTAAGTATTACGTTCTAGTGACGTGTCGGTTGGTAAAGATAATTATGAAACGTAATTGAAACGCTGAGCGTTGGGCCATCAGGCAGAACGTGACCCGGTACGCGAAAAGAGGAATATTATTAAAAAGGGAAATTGTTTGGTAAAAAATGAGTTGTGATGTGTGAATATATGTGCTTACTTGTCTGTATGCATGATTACGTGATCTGATAATTTTTAAACGGATTTAAGGGAATTATTTGATTTAAAATAAGGATTATTGGACCTTTATGCATTTTTATAAAATTATTTGAGTAAGGTCGAGGCATGAGACTAGTCGTGTTATCCTCAAAATAGTGCTAGAGACTTTCTAAAAGTGACAGACGGATTTATTTCGTGATCGTTGCATTTTAAATGATTTTATGGAATTAAAATGCTATTTTCAGCATAAACCTGTAAAATCCGTATTAAATCAATCGTTCGCTCAAAAATTATTCTGAAAATATGGCTGGAAAGCTAATTTTGAATCCTATATTTTGAAATTGATATTTATTCCATTTTCATCTTTTCTGAGAGAGCTATATAATATTCAAATTCGTTTTTGGGAATGAGAATAAAAGAAATGAGAAGTAAAAATCTATTTGTGGCATAATTACCATTCTACCCTTGCCATGCCATTATAAAAGCCACCCACCCTTCTCTTTTTCTCCCCTTCTTCCCCCACTTCTCTTCTTTCTCTCTTTTTCCTCCCTCTCTCTCTCTCTCGGCTCTCTCTCCATCTCTCTTTTATCTCTTACATGCAACAACAAAAACTAATCCAAATTCAAAGATCTTGTCATCTATAGCCTTCATTTTCGATATTCTGCTCATACACCACTTGAATGTAAGTGTTTATGTAAGTTTCATAGTACCATCTCCTTGGTTGTGTTCAAGAAAATGTAATTTCTTGATATATGATCATAAGAGAGTCTAAAGTGATTTTTGTGGTTTAAAACTCAAAGAGGAGACCCGTTATGGGCACTCTTAAGTTCGACCACCACCGGTCGTGATCCAAGGAGAGCCGGTGGAATTTTAGGAGTGTGAAGTGCTTAGCGAAATGATGTGTTCTTGTGAAAGTAAAACTTGCATGTTTGATATTTGATTGATTCTTGAGTTTGATGGTAAATGAAGTTTTATGTTTATAAAATGGGAAATAAGGTTTATTGCTAAATGATTTTGGTGTTTAGATGATTGAAAAGGGATGCATGTCATAAGAATCTATATGCATGTCAGTAAAAGTCATTGCATGTCAATATTCTAAGTTTCTTTTGATCTTGAACCTTTGCTAGGTTTGAATTTTCTAAAAGATTATGTGGGAATGATTTTTGATATGTGATAGTATGAATGGCAGCATTAGAATGATTGCAAGTGATTTGCTTTGGTTTTGTACTAATGTTTAGTTCGAATTTATGAAAATAAAAAGGAGAAGGATAGTTGTTTGCTTAAGGTGTTTAAGGTATAAGAATCAAGGAACCTTTTTGTCTTGGTTAAATGATTTTAGTTCGAATTTTTACTTCTTAAAAAGGGATTTTTGATTTTTATTCAAGTTTACAAAAGGGTTTTAAGTTGAAGGTTTAAACTTGCTTTGGTTTTCTATAAAAAAAGGTTTAGAAGGGTGAATTTTGGCTTGAACTAGAGATTATAAATGATCCCTATCCTTGCATGTCAATTTGTAGTGTTGCATGTGTTGTTTCTTCAGGAATCCGAATGGAATAAGTTGAATTTATAGAAATTAAGATGGATTATGTGCTTAAAGTGTTGCTTATGTGTTTCCATGATGAATTGGAGTTAGATTTGGATGAAACAAGGATTGCATGTTGAGATATGAAGTTGTATTTGACAAGATTAAAGTCTAAAACAATCATTGGACCTCTTGTTTGTGTTATATGATAAAGCCGAATTATTTATGGTTATAAAAGTAATTGATTTGAATCCAATATCTTACCAAGTGAATGCATGTGAGATTTCTAAGAATTATGTGGATTATTTGTTTGTTTTGGTTCGAATTAAGTGATGTAAAAAGGAGGTTTTTGAGTCGTCTTGATATGAGATTATGTATTGATATGGTAACTCGAGTATAGAGTTTGAAATACAAGGATTAAATGCTATATGTCGTATTCGCATCGTAATGTGTGATTCAAAGTCTATATGGTTAAAAGTATACGAGTTATGGTATAGACATGTTGTATGAATATATTTGAATATATATATATATATATATACTCTTAGGGTATTGCGATTAAGGAAAATGTTAAGCGTTCTGGGAACATCAAGTGGGAATCTAATTAAGGTTTTGGTTTTGATTGTAGATTCGGTGCGTGAGGGCATTCAGGCTAGGAAAGGGAAAGGTATACTATGTGGCAGTAGTTCAACCTTTGTGAAAGAGGAAAGCGAATTCAGGCAAGTAACTCTATTTACTTGTGTAAATGGTTATAAAGAGGATATTGTTCATGCCATGTAGACTATTGAACTGTTAACGTAATGTACCCCTGTTATTGATTCTTGAGTTACCCTGTCATTGATCTTGTGAACTTGTTATTGATAAGCTTATTGATCCAACCCTTTGGTAACCCCTTTTTCCTATTCTGATTACTTGTTATACCATGAACTGTTATAAACCCTATAAGTACCTTTACGAACCCCTTGTAATGATTCTTCATTCCTTGTTTACCTTATACTCTATTGATCCTTAAAACGGTTTTGATCTCCCTAACTTGAGTAGCTTGTTATCATTTGATCAAGTTCATTTCCATAACTTTGAATTCTTGAAATTGAACTTAAGAATGAGTTTCAACTTGAAAGAGTCTGAATGATTTCATATTCTTGGTAATGATAAAATTGAGTTTAGTGAAACCTTTATTTTCCAACACAAGGTTTTCTAAACGAATTCCTGATGGATTGGATTGAGACGTAAGAGACTAGTGGGACTAGTCCAGTCATGTTAAGAGGCTAGCGGGGCTAGTCCAGTTTAAGGCTGAAATTATGCCATTGGTACCTTAAAGACCGGATGGAGGTCGGTACGGGCTGATCACCCGTATTATTATGAAATGAAAGATAAAGTAGTCCAATCAAAGGTTCCATAACTATTTAAAAAGGAATTGAAATTTCCTATTCAGTAATTAATTCTTTAAAAATGAAAAAGGTTTATATTGTTTTGAAAAGAGTTGATTGTGATATTGTGAAGCTTATAGCTTGTGAACCCTGATTTTGATTCTGTTGATCATATAATTGATTTCCAATGATGAAAATACTATCACTTTCCATTTGAAAGATCCTTTGTGATCCTGTTAATGATTTATGATGAATATCGGCTTTCACCCTATCTTGAGCCTTGTTCCTTGAAAGCCCAAAGTTTTCTTCATAACCCCTTTCATTGCCTAAAAGATAGAAATATGCCACCTAGAAATGATAAAGTAGAATGCCCTGAGATCAGTAATGTATATTTTGAATTATGTATCGTAGAACTGTTTTATAGTTACTTGCTGAGTTTTATACTCATATGTTTTGTTTTAATCTAACCATGGCAGTTAAGCAAGAAAATGGCCAGGCTTAGGAGCACTGCTCGTAAGAGCGTACCTGGTGGTCCCTACCGTGTTGAGGGCTTCCGGTTGCCAGAGCAGGTAGTACAGGTTTTGAGTGAGCAAGCACTTAGCTGAAAAGTTGTAAAGATACGATGGGTTATCTGTCGATTCCAAGTCGGGATCGACTATGTAAAATTTGGTTTTAATTTGGGTTGTAAATTATATTCTATGGTTGGTAGTTGTAATCTTATCTCATACTTTATCATGTTTGATCCTGTTAGTAGCTAATCGGGGTTTATGCTTATTTAATTCATAGATTAGAGGTGTGTGGGTCCTCATTTCCTAACCCCGAGATTGATGGTGTCACATGTACCATAGAAAAGACTCTCTTTTACAAGAAATATGGCGAGGATATGATCGTAGTTCAGATCTGTGTGGATGATATCATCTTTGGTTCCACAAATGAGAAGCTTTGCCAAAGATTCTCCAAGCTTATGCAAAGTGAATATGAAATGAGTATGATAGGGGAACTGGGTTACTTTCTTGGACTTCAAGTCAGTCAAAGAAGTGATGGTATCTTCATCAGCCAAACTAAGTATGTCAAAGATTTATTGAAAAAGTTTGGTATGGTTGATTGTTCACCTGCATCTACACCTATGTCTACTGCAACAAAGTTGGATGAAGATATGTTAGATATATTTGATAATGTCATGTGTAATATGATTTGTGTTTAGTTTTCAGATCTTACTTAACAGGACAAATCAGTACTTAACTGGAAATCAGCATTTATACAGAAGACAAAACTTAAGATATCAGAACTTAAGTTATCAGAACTTAAGTTATCAGAAGATATTTATCAGGAGATAATATCAGGACTTAAGATGACTTTCAGATAAGGCAGGCGGCTGATTGAAAGGAAAGAAGATCGAGACTAAGACAGAAAGAATTATGCATGAAGAAAGAATTCTATGAAGAATAGAATACTTGGAAGAAAAGATAACTAGTTGATATATTTTAGGAAGCAGAATTATATTCCATATCAATTAGAAGATTATCTTGTAACTGTGTAGTATATAAACACAGGCATAGGGTTTACACTATAAGTGTTATCATTATCGAAGTTATTATTCTTTGTAACCCTAGCAGCTCTCGTGATAATTTGTTCATCACTGAGAGAGGACAGTTCCATATTGTAACCGAGTTTATTGTGTTGAATAAAATCTGTTTTCTGTTACTCGAATTCTTATATCTGATTTGATTGTGCTAAACACTGTATTCAACCTCCTTCTACAGTGTGTGTGACCTAACAAGTGGTATCAGAGCCATCTGTTAACACACAAACAATTTAAGATCCAAAAACAATTATGTCTGAAGAAGAAACTCCAACCAAGCCCACCAAAACTGAAGAACCTCCAAAAACCATAACCCATAGTCGATATGAGACTATAAGAGTTACCATGTCGAAACCTTCTGAGTATTCTATATGGAAAGTGAAGATGACTATGTTTCTGGAAGCTACAGATTCAGAATATCTCGACAGGATTAATGAAGGACCACATATGCCAACCAAACTCTCTGTGGAAGTTGCAGGTCAGCCAGCAAAGTCTGTACCAAAGGAGAAAAGTGATTACACTGCTGAAGATATCTCATCGATTGTAAAGGATGCAAAGGTAAGACACTTGCTGCATAGTGCCATTGATAATGTCATGTCAAACAGGGTAATTTAATGCAAGACTGCAAAAGAGATATGGGATGCTTTGGAAACAAGGTGTTAGGGAACTGATTCAATCAAGAAGAACATGAAGACTATATTCACTAAAGAATATGAGCACTTTGACTCAAAGTTTGATGAGTCATTAACTGATTTATATGACAGATTTGTCAAACTCTTGAATGATTTGTCACTAGTTGACAAAGAGTATGATATTGAAGATTCAAATCTTAAATTCCTGTTAGCTCTTCCTGAAAGATGGGATTTGAAGGCCACAATAATAAGAGACAACTATAATCTTGATGAAACAACTCTTGATGAAATTTATGGGATGTTCAAGACTCATGAACTTGAGATGGAACAAAGAAGCAAGAGGAATGGAAGAAAGTCGAGGAAAGTTGCTTTTGTGGCTGAGGAGGAAAGTCCCAAAGTTGCTGCCTCAAAGAAAGGCAAGGGAAAAGCTCTCATCACAAAGTCTGATACTGAGTCATCAAGTTCTAATAGTGATGATAACTCAGAAACAGAAAGTATACCTGAGATGGACCCTGATGAAGAGATGATGAAGCTGTGTGCTCTTATGGTGAAAGGAATCACAAAGATTGCATACAGGAAATTCAGGAGAGGAAAGAAGTTTTCCAGGAAAGGTGTAAGTTCTGAAAAGAAAGGTTTCAAAAAATCTGAAGGCAAAGGAGGAAAGTCTGACAGAGGAGATTACTCAAATGTTAAATGCTACAACTGTGGTGAGAAAGACCACATATCTCCTGATTGCAGAAAAGGGAAGAATGACAAAAGCAAGGCTCTTGTCACAAAGAAGAAATGCTGGTCAGATGCCTCAGATTCTGAGGATGAGGAAAACTATGCCTTGATGGCAAATGCTGATAGCAGTTATGATACTGCTGACTTAAAGGTACCTCAAACTACTTATGCCTTTCATACTGATGATATTACTGAGTTGAGAAGATATCGTAAAACCATATTCATTACTTATAAAGATCAAACTTTAACATGTGAAAGATTAACTTCTGAAAATCTTGCTTATAAAAAGAGGAATGATTTTTTAGAAAAAGAGTTAGTCATGTTCCATCAAACTCAGAAAGATAGAGATGATGCCTTTTATGTTAGGGATGAAGTGCTAAAAATGAATGAATCTCTAAAAACTGAGTTAGAGAAGGAAAGAGAGATTATCAGGACTTGGACTAACTCTGGTAAAGCAACTCAGGATATTCTTAGTAGTGGAAACTGGAAAGAGGGCTTAGGTTATGGAGATGATAAGAACAGTAAGGAAACTATAGAAACTGAGCCTATAGTTGTTAAACAAAAACCAAAGGTAAATCCTGTTAAGTTTGTAACTACAAAGTCTAAGATTGAGAAATCAGAAGTTAAGGAGAAAGTAACTTCTGACAAACCTAAACAGGATAAGCCAACTGAAGTTAACATAGGCTTAATGACTAAGAAGCAGCTTAATCATAAGCTGAAAAATGTCAAGAATGTAAACAAGGTAAAGCCACCTAGGAAAAATAGGAATGGAAAGGAATGTGTGAACAAAAGTAACAATTATAAGCCTGTTTCTAATGCTTCTAGAAAAACATGTCATAACTGTAGAAACTCTAACCATCTGGCTTCTTTTTGCAGGAAGAATAAGAACATAAACTCATTACCTTCAAAGTCAGGAGTTAAGAGTCAGTCTTTTAGATATAAGCCACAAAATCCTTGTTTTTATTGTGGTCTTTTATGGCATTCCATTTATACTAGTAAGGAATATCATAGTTTGTACTATGATTATTATCAAATAAAACCTACTGTAAAGAAAGTTAGCATTACTCCTTCTAGTGTAAGTTCTGATGCAAAGTCTGATATTGCAAATTCTGATAAGAAAAGTGTTGACATAAACTCTGATGCTAAATCCGCTTCAAATGTTAACAAATTAAAAAGGCCAAAGAATCCAAGCAAGTCTGGGTCCTTAAAACTAATCATTAGTGGTCTTTATGATTGTAGGGCAACAGATAAAATATCCTAGTTCTGGACAGTGGATGTTCAGGACATATGACTGGAAATAAAGACTTTGTGGAGAAAGCTGGCCCAGGTGTTTCTTATAGAGATAACAACATTGGAAAAACTCTGGCAATATCAATCTTGGGAATGTCATCATTGAAAAAGTAGATCTGGTCTCAGGACTTACTTAAACACAATCTGCTGAGTGTGAGTCAAATCTATGACAGAGGTTATCATGTAGATTTCTTTGAAGAACACTGTGAAGTTGTAAGCAAATCTACAGGCAAAGTTGTTCTGAAAGGATACATGCATGGTAACATTTATGAAGCCAAGCTTTCAACAAGTACTGATGGTTCTACAATCTATCTGTTGAGTAGAGCATCAATTGAAGAAAGCTGGGATTGGCACAAGAAACTCTCTCATTTAAATTTTAACAATATAAATAAACTAGTTAAGAAAGATCTTGTGAGAGGACTGCCAAAATCAGTATTTGCTCCTGATGGCCTTTGTGATTCATGTCAGAAGGCAAAACAAAGAAAATCTTCATTCAAGAGCAAGACTAAATAATTAATTCTTGAGCCCTATCACCTACTACATGTTGATCTATTTAGTCCAGTGAATGTCATGTCTATTGCAAAGAAGAAATATGCTATGGTCATAGTGGATGAGTTCACCAGATATACATGGGTGTATTTCTTGCACACAAAAAGTGAAACTACATCTATCCTGATTGATCATGTCAAGCAACTGGATAAATTGGTCAAAGATTCTGTGAAGATCATAAGAAGTGATAATGGCACTGAGTTCAAGAATTTGATCATGGAAAAGTTCTGCAAAGACCATGGAATAAAACAGGAATTTTCTGCTCCTGGAACTCTACAGTAAAATGGAGTTGTTGAAAGAAAGAATAAAACTCTTATTGAAGCTGCACGAACTATGCTTGATGAAGCAAAGTTGCCAACCTACTTTTGGGCTGAAGCTGTGCAGACTTCTTGTTTTACTCAGAATTCAACACTTATCAACAATGAAATCTGAAGTATTTTCATGTATTTGGATGCAAGTGTTTTGTTCTTAAGACTCATCCCGAACAGCTATCCAAATTTGATGTAAAAGCTGATGAAGGAATTTTTGTTGGATATCCACTTTCTACAAAAGCCTTCAGAGTCTACAATTTAAGAATAAGGGTTATCATGGAATCTATCAATGTCTCTTTTGATGATAAGAAGATTACTGGACTTGAAGATTTCAATGATCATGATCAGCTGAGATTTGAAAATGAATTTTTAAATTCTGATTCTGTAACTCCTGACAGTCTAAATCCTGATACTGCAAACTCTGATGGATTAAACTCTGATGTTATTGAAACTGTGGTGACTACGCCAAAGGAAGATGCACCTGTGCAGGGGGAGCATACTGAAGATACAACCACATCTCAAGAAGCATCAGAATCTACAACAGGCTCTTCAAGTTCTGATTCGTCAAGTTCTGATGGGCCAAGTTCTGATAATTTTGGAAACTCATGTTCTGATAATTCTGGAAACTCAAATTCTGAAGGATCCAACTCAGAGCACACAATTTCAGGGGGAGCATCAGAAAATGTTGATGGAGACAGCATGGATCATGGGGGATCATCCAGTTCTGGAGAGAACCTTCCATCTGCAAGGAAGTGGACTAAAGCACATACACCTTACTTAATTATTGGAAATCCTAATGTAGGTGTCAGAACTAGAACAGCTACATCAAATGAATGTCTCTATCATTCTTTTCTTTCTCAGACTGAACCAAATAAAGTGGAAGAAGCTCTTCAAGATGCTGATTGGGTGCAAGCAATGCAAGAAGAGTTAAATGAATTTGAAAGAAATAAAGTCTAGACCCTAGTGCCAAGACCAACGAACAGGTCTATTGTTGGTACAAAGTGGGTGATCAGAAACAAAACTGACAGTGATGGCATAATTACAAAGAACAAAGCAAGGCTGGTTACAAAAGGATACTCTCAACGGGAGGGAATTGATTATGATGAAACATTTGCACCAGTTGCTAGATTGGAAGCCATAAGGATATTTTTGGCTTATGCTGCTCACAAGAAGTTTTAATCCTTTCAAATAGATGTGAAAAGTGCTTTTCTCAATGGAGAATTGGGAGAAGAGGTATATGTTGAACAACCTCCAGGCTTTGTAGATCCCAAATTTCCCAATCATGTCTACAGGCTTGATAAAGCACTTTATGGCCTTAAGCAAGCTCCAAGAGCATGGTATGAGACTTTAGCTCAGTTTCTTCTGGAAAGTGAATTTAACCGAGGGACTATTGACAAAACATTGTTCTACCTCAACCATGGAAAGGACTTACTTTTAGTGCAAATATATGTTGATGATATCATTTTTGGTTCTACAAATGACAGACTTTGTAAGAAGTTTGCCAAGCTGATGCAGTCAAGATATCAAATGAGTATGATGGGAGAACTTAACTATTTTCTGGGCCTTCAAGTCAAGCAGAATGAAGAAGGTACTTTTATTTGTCAATCTTAGTACACGAGGAATTTGTTGAAAAAGTTTGGAATGCAAGATTGTTCAAGTACATCTACTCCTATGGCCACTGCAACTAAGTTGGATAAGGATACTAGTAAATCAGTAGATATTACTGATTACAGAGGTATGATTGGCTCTCTACTCTATCTAACTGCAAGTAGACCTGATATCATGTATGCTACATGTCTTTGTGAAAGATTTCAAGCATGTCCAAGAGAACCTCATTTAACAGTTGTGAAAACAATTTTCAAGTACCTTAAGGGTACGGCTGATCTGGGATTGTGGTATCCTAGAGAATCAGACTTTAAGCTAATAGGTTACTCAGATGCAGATTTTACAGGATGCAAAATTGACAGGAAAAGCACAAGTGGAAGCTGCCAATTTCTTGGAGGCAGATTGGTTTCTTGGTTTAGCAAGAAACAGAAGTCAATTTCCACATCAACTGCAAAAGCAGAATATATTGCTGCAGGAAGCTGTTGTGCACAGATTCTTTGGATGAAGAATCAGTTACTGGATTATGGGTTAGAATTTTCTAAAATCCCTATTTACTGTGATAATCAAAGTGCTATTGCTAAGACAAAGTATCCAGTTCAACACTCAATGACAAAGCACATCAGCATTAGGTACCACTTCATACGGGAACATGTGGATGAAGGTACAGTGGAATTGCATTTTGTTCCAACAGATCACCAACTAGCAGATATCTTCACAAAACCACTGTGTGAAGCTACTTTTACAAGATTGGTAAATGAACTTGGAATGGTTTCAGGTTCTTTCTCTAAATCTGCTTAGTTTATGTTCTGATACATCAGACTTTATGATCAGTATTTACAGATATTATAGTTTTTGTGTATTCTGTGCTTAAATTAAAAATTACTTAAGTGTTGATTGTTGTCTGATGTGAATTTATAAACTCTGATAGTGATATGAATGTTTCTGTGACTATTCAATCCAATAAGGATAACTGTGATAGATGCTGACCTAGTAGTCTTTAATATACTAAAGATCCCATGTTTGAAGTAATTATTTATGTGGAAATCTTTTAACACAAGCAAATTCTGATATTGAGCTTAGTTAAGTTTACTTTGTGTATCTTATTACTAAGTCAAAACCTAGAATAATGCTTCTTATCTGTTAAGTTCTGATGTTAGTAAATCTGGTGGATGTACTAAGTGCTGATAAGCCTCACTTATCAAAAGAAAAAGAAAAGAAAAGAAAAGAAATAAAAATCAGATACTCCTTTGAGATCTAGAGTAAAAATGTGGAAGGGAAGACCCAAGTGCATTGCTGGTATTAAGTAATATGCATTAGAAAAGCAAAATAAAATTTTCTTGGTGACTTTTCACACTCTATGATTACTGGAGAAATACTCTGATAGCAGCATAAATTCTGATAAGCAGTCGTGACTCACTTACACTGAGAAGCCACTGTAAAATAGAATTTCAAAAGATGCACAAACTGAGCACAAAACAGTTGAGGTGGACTCATGCATGAACTCATTCTAAAGTGGACTTCAGAATAATAACAGATTTTGAGTAAAGTTCTTAGTTATGCCTTATTTCTAAGATGTACTGAAGTGAATCAGACTTTACTCTTTGTATGATATTTAGCTTAATGCACACACATACACTCCATATGAATGATGAAAATTACCGTGGTGATAAATGTTGTTTTAGATGAATAATTTATGTGTCAGATTGCATAAATTCTGAGGACAAGTTCTGATGGAAGTTCTGATGATTAAGTTCTGATGAAACCATATCAGTATTTGTGTGAAGAATTACAGGAATAAACATTCACTTTTCGAGTTAAGGAGCCATATTCTGATGACTTTTATATCTTGATAATAATCAAGTTCTGATGCTGACGTGGCAGTATTTATTTACTTGGTTTATTTTTGGTCATTACTTGAACGATAATATTTTTACAGAATATTGGTTAATGTGAGATAAAACAGTCATAATCATTATGGGTTAGTGGTTAGCGTGTATGTCTTGAAAAAATGCATGTGTACAGTAATTATTATTATATCCCGTGCCCATTAACTCTGGCTTTAGCTCTTTTACTGACTGTTATTATTACACATCAGTCTAGGGAGTCGAGGGGTCATTATTTTTACTTGTAATGTTTAACTAGTCCTCGCGTCCCTTGGTATTCCATTGCCTATTTAAATGACTGATCATTCATTAGTAAAACCACATCTGTTCATTTCTCTCAAATAATGGCACATTTTAGTTGGTATTACTCTTATGGCACAGAAACTGTGACTATCTTTTGATATGGAATTCCATCTTCATATTCTATCAACAACATTCCATTTGTTATCTGGATTCAACTTCCAGAGAACATTAAAAATGATCTGTTGTCTTTCCAAAGAGAAGCTCATCTTCGTATTCTTAAACAGCAGGAGCAAATCATTCGTCTTGCTGTTCTCTTTATTGAAAGTAGGAAGAAGAATTAATTATTATCCATCCGTTTCTCTTCACCATTAGCTTTGTCAGTCTTCTTAGACTAGGACTAAGGCTGTTGATGTTAGGAATCGTAGAATAGGACTATCTTGTAATTTTTGCATGTAATTGCTAAATTTCATCAAATGTAATCATCTGATATTTCAATGAAATTTTCTTTAATTACAAGATTTGTTCTTTGTTTCTCAAATTATGTGAGTGTGCATATTTAATTGCAATTTATTAATCTTTACTTCATCGACTTTTAATTTTATTTTGTGATGAATATTTTGATTAAATTCTGTTGATTTGAGGAAACAACTGAGGAACAGGTTCCCATATCAGAACCTGTTGTTGTAGAAGCTGAGAAGGTTTCTTCTCAGAAAGATACTGTAACTGGGAGTTCTAGGCCCCTCAAAAGGCTTAGAAAGTTAAATTCTGATGACAAAGCTCCTACAGTGTCTACACCATTGAAGAAATTAAAGAAACAGAGAGCTCACAGGGACATAGTTGAGTCAGATTCAGATGTAGTGAAAGCAGCTAAGGAAGGGGATCAGGAATCTCTGATCTCAACAGAACCAATTGTTATTGAATCACTTCCTTCTGCACAACAAGAAACTGCTTAAGACAAAATTCCTACACCTCCTATGTCACCTATAGTTGATCCAGTACATACTGAAGAACCAGGTACAAGTGCTGAAATTGATATTCATAACTTGATTGTGCCTGAGGTTTTGTACTTGGAGGATCCACCAATTCAACTCACTCCACCAACAATATCAATTTTGGATGTTGATCAGAACCTGGTTGCAGATTAGAATTTAGAGGATGATGTTGAAGCCTCTATAGCCTCACATACTGCTAGTTTATCAGAGGATGCTGATACTGCAGGATCTACAAGTTCTAATGCTGCCACTGAAGAAACTACTGGTGAAGCTGCTGTTAATTTAGATGCTGATGCAGCTGGTCCATCAGGACATGCACCTCAACAAACAGTTAATAAATCTGAATTAATTAAGAAGTTTGTTACAGGGGAAGCACCAGTACCTTGGAGTGAAACTCCTAGAGGAAAGGAGTGGACTAAGGAATGGAACACAGTTATTTTTGTTCCTTCTGAAAAGATTCTTGCTGAGCATCTGGCAAAAGCTGATGAAATGCTGATAAATGATGATTTCAAGGCACAGCTGAAAGTTACTGCATTGAGTACTAGGCACCTTCAGGGTCAACACTCAACAACTCATGACAAGGTGAATAAAATTCAAGAAACTTTGATCCAGCAAGATATGAATGTGAAACTTGAAAAGAACAGATTTTTCAAGCCATCCTTTGACAGAATTGCCTACATTGAGAAAATTCAGGAGAAGCAACAAACTCAAATTGAAGAAATTCTGAAGAATCAAGCTTCTCACCAAAATCAACTCAATGAGATCTAATCCTCAGTGGAATTGCTTGTCTCTCTTCTTTTACCTGTTGATGCCAAAAAGGGGGAGAAAGTGATTAAGTCCAAATGCAAATCTATTCAGACACTGAAAGGAAAGGATGATGGAAATGATGACCAGGGAAACTCTAACAAGGGTAGAGGTCAAGGTCAAGGCAAAGGATTTACATCAAGTAAAGCTAGAATTACAAGTCAAGGAACAAGTTCTGATACTGGGAGAAGAATAAGTTCTGATACTGGTAAAAGGATAAGTTCTGGTGAACATCTGGAACTTGATGAAAAAATTTCAAAGCAGTTATTTCTTAAAGAAAATTCAGGAATGGACTTTGAGAGTCTAAAGGAAGAAGAAGCTAGACTCAAATCAGAAAGTGTTAAGACAAAATCTAAAGCTTCTGTTGTTGAAAAGAAATTTCCAAAGCCTAAGGGTATTGTGATAAAGGAAAGAACAAGTTCTGAGGAAACCAAAGCCAAATCACAAGTGGAAATTGATCCAAGGTCCAAGGGCAAAGAAAAAGTTGATGAACCTGTAAAGGTTTATATGCCAGTCATGGATGAAGAAATAATTGATGAAGAAGAAGATGCCAATCTTACTCTGATACAAAAGAAGATTTTTCAAACAACCTCCGACATGGCTCATGTTGTTCAGAGTCAAGTTGTAGTAAGTTCTGATATGACAGTGAAGCAAGAAACCTCTAACATAACTCAAGTTGGCTTGATATCAGAAGATAAGAAAAAGGAAACCTCTGACATTTCTCATGTTAAACCTTCAAAGATACTCCTACCAGGATTCACCAAAGCTAAACAGGCTCAATCTTTGAAGACTGCAACAAGTGGTTTTGAAGCAAGAGTTGTTACAGGAAAGGAAGCAAGAGATAAATCTGGATTGGGTAGTTTTGATGAAAGAAGAGTACATAACACTACCAATGATCTGACTTCCTTAAGTGAACCAGGTGTTGGAGCAACTCCTGAAAGATTGAATCGACTTGAATCTATACAAATGGTTTACCATACCTTTTTGAAAGAACATATCTTGTTATATTTTATGACAGATGGGAGGGTATACCAGATTAGGCAGAATGCTATACCACTGAAGTATTTTGAGGAACTGGAACATGTTCTATTCCTACTTCAAGTGAAAGACAGATTAACAGATAGTGTTGCAGGGTATTTAAAGTCTCAAATTCAAAGACAGAAGAAGCTTTATTCTGTAAAGTCTGACAGCACATACGGTCCCAAGTACAGAGATCAAAAAGGTGATATTGTCGAAATAAAGCCTAACTCTGCTAAGATTATAACTACTTTTTTGGGTTATAAGGCTGTGGAATTCAATCTAGAGTCTGACAAGGCATATCTGATTAGACTAGATCAGGAGATAAGAAAAGCTAAGATAAATAATCTCAGAGCAGCTATTTTTTAAACTGGTGAAGATACAGCTGAATTGATAAATGCTAAAAGGAGGATGGTTAATGAACTTGAATATGCTGAGAGATGTTTGTTGAAGAACTATCTCAGAACAACTCCTGATATCAAATAGATCAGAAATTGAAGCCAAGTCAAAGATCTACAACTGCTTAAATTCTGAAGTGTTTACAGACTGAAGCTATTATCAGAAGTTAAAGATGGTAAAGCTGAAAGGACTGTAAGTTGTAGTTATCTAGTCAAATTGTCATGCATTTGTACTTAATGTTTTTGACATCATCAAATATCTGTTGAACTTGTATATTATGCTAATTTACAAGTTGGGGGAGATTGTTAGATATATTTGATAATGTCATGTGTAATATGATTTGAGTTTAGTTTTCAGATCTTACTTAACAGGACAAATCAGTACTTAACTGGAAATCAGCACTTATACTGAAGACAGAACTTAAGATATCAGAACTTAAGTTATCAAAAGATATTTATCAGGAGATAATATCAGGACTTAAGATGACTTTCAGATAAGGCAGGCGGCTGATTGAAAGGAAAGAAGATCGAGACTAAGACAGAAAGAATTATGCATGAAGAAAGAATTCTATGAAGAATAGAATACTTGGAAGAAAAGATAACTAGTTGATATATTTTAGGAAGCAAAATTATATCCCATATCAATTAGAATTTATCTTGTAACTGTGTAGTATATAAACACAGGCATAGGGTTTATACTATAAGTGTTATCATTATCGAAGTTATTATTCTTTGTAACCCTAGCAGCTCTCGTGATAATTTGTTCATCACTGAGAGAGGACAGTTCCATATTGTAACAGAGTTTATTGTGTTGAATAAAATCTATTTTCTGTTACTTGAGTTCTTATATCCGATTTGATTGTGCTAAACACTGTATTCAACCCCCTTCTACAGTGTGTGTGACCTAACAAGATAAAAAGGGAAAGAGTGTAGATATCTCAAGCTATAGAGGAATGATTGGTTCATTGCTTTACTTAACTGCTAGTAGACCAGACATCATGTTTGCTACATGTCTGTGTGCAAGATTTCAATCCAATCCTAAAGAATCACATTTGATGGCTGTAAAGAGGATTTTCAGATATTTGAGGGAACTCCAAACTTGGGATTATGGTATCCTAAGGGAACTGGTTTTGAAGCTGTTGGTTACACAGATGCAGATTTTGCTGGATGCAGGGTTGACAGGAAGAGTACTAGTGGAAGTTGTCAATTTCTCGGTCAAAGACTTGTATCCTGCTATAGCAAGAAACAACAATTTGTATCAACTTCTACAGCTGAGGCTGAATACATAGCTGCAGAAAGTTGTGCTCAAGTGCTTAGGATTAGAAATTAGCTAATGGATTATGGCCTAGTGTTACACAAAATTCCTATCATGTGTGACAATACTAGTGCTATATCTATAGCAGCTAATCCAGTTAATCACTCTAGAACAAAGCACATTGATGTAAGGTACCATTTTATTAGAGAACATGCTACAAATGGTACCATTGAGCTCATTTTTGTTCCAACAGAAAAACAATTAGCTGACATTTTTACTAAACATTTGGATGAAGCAACTTTCACTAGACTTGTAGGTGAAATTGGAATGCTTAATTCTTCATCCTAAGGCAAGAACTCAGCTAATGTTTTTCAGCAGATTAATTTCTAATAAATCAATCTTTATTTGATTTAAATTGGAAATGAACTGAAATATGAACTATAAATATTTCAGAAATCTCTGTATATATTTTTTTTAATTCAAAATTCAAGTTGGAATTTTTCAAATTCTAAGTAAACTGCCCAATTGTTAATTTACATCCTTAATATGTAAAATTAACACAAGGCAGTGTTATAACAATTAAAAGTATATAGAGAACTAAGTTCTCGATAAGTCTAATTGACTTCTCGACAAGTCATTTTAGGACTTCATGAGTGAGTTCTCGATAAGTCAATTTACTGACTTCTCGAGTGACTTCTCGGTAGGCTTAAATATGACTTATCGATAAGTCCTTGTAGAGTTTTCTAGTAGTGTTAATTCACAGAGTTCTCTACAAGTACAATTTTTTTTTCTTATCAATAACTCAGAACTGAAATAATTTAATTTAATAAATTATTTTGGTAAAATACTTTTGGGAAATTTATTCTAATTTTATTTTGAATTTATTCAAATAAAAGTTAGAATTAATTCAGTCCATTTTTGGACAAACTGGGTATTTATTTGACATCTCGATAAGTCAATTTTTAGTTCTCTATAAGATTAATTGTAATAACCCCCAAAATTTTCAACTTTTTGTAACCCTTGTGAATAGTGTTTTCGCTGAATGAGAAAACTTTTCATGCCACACTAGGTAGGGGTTCTTTTATGGATATTCTGAGATTTTATTGGCACTCTATATGGTATGTAAGTGTATGTAAAGATCGTCATAATCCAATTCCGAACACTTTGATTTTTCCCGGAAATCCACTAGATACGGAAAGAATTGAGTATAAGGTAACAGGATAAAAAGGATTTAAATTAAAGGATTATACGAGAGGATCATAAAAGGAATATAATATATTGAGAAATGTTAAGGGAACCTAAGTAATAAGATCCCGGGTATGATCCCTCAAACGATAAACGAAAACGAAAGTTAAGCGAACCGTATAACAGATCAGCGGTCATTAGGCAAACAATTAGGAAGTTAATCAAAGAGATTAGTGGGGATGAGGTCACCCAACCAATGAGAAGAGGACAAGGAGGGAAAGATGACATCATAGCATGACATAAGCATGACATGGGAAGGAAGGAAATGTGGTGGATTATTAACCACACAAAATCAAGGGCAAATAGGTAATTTACCAAAATAAAAACAAAACTACAACCAACCAAGCCAAATAATTCATTCTTCATCAAAACAAAAAAAAAACCAAGGCATTATTTCTTCATTGCTCTCGGCTTTTACTATTGCAAAGGAAGAAGAAATTCAAAACTCAAGATCAAGGCTTCCTAAATTGGTAAGATAATTCCCTAGTATTCCTTATGCATAGTTATGGCTATATTATGAGTTTAAGTCACCAATTCATTCTCTATCTTTTCCAAGAAATCAATGAAGAAGACAATGAATAGTGACTTCAAAAATTTTAACTTGATTTTCTTGTTTTTCCTTTAAGATCCAAGCTTTTCTAAGACTCCTCAAGGCTTCTTAAGGCTTCCTAGCTACTCACACCACTTCAAGGAAGGTATATCATCTCCAAACCCTAGATTCCTTTATATAATAAGATGATTTTGATTGTTATGATGATATAGTAGCTTAATGCTTGTGGTTTAGAGTTTGGGTTGGAGTGGTAGTGAAATGGAATGGTGAATCTTGTTATTTTGGTTAAAAGAACTTAAGTATAGTTAAATTCAAGCTTAGGCATAAGTATAAATGTTAATATTGAATTGATTGGGACTGTTATGATGTGAGAAGGATGGACTTTGGTTGTATGAATGGGTTGAGTTTGAATTGTGATGGTTTTTGAATGGTTTAAATTTGGGAAATCGCGTAAACATAGCCGTCGTAATGTCCGATTTACTTTAGACTGCTTTTGTTCATAACATTTGGACCCGAAAACTCCCTGCTAGATTATTACCATTGCCATGTTTAGATAGCTCATGTTACGAGCTTCGTTTTGATATGTAGTTCGTTCGATTCCGATGCACGGTTTAGGAGAAACGACCGTTTCAAGTAACGGCGTTTCGCGAACGAAACTTTTCCCCTCGCCTTACTTTGAAACATAGGTTAAAGACCAAAAAGGGTTAATTAATGTATGAAACAATTATGGTAAGTGTGCTAGGCAGTTGGTAAGACACCCGCGAAAGAATCGCCTTAAAACTCGTAATGGTAATTTATTAAAAATGGTGGAGCTGAGGGTACTCGAGTGACTTAAGAAAATCAGTAAGCGCAAAACAAGCGTTAGAGTCTAAGTTAGTTAAAGTATAGATTAACAAGTGACTTTGGTTTAATTCCAACTTACTTGTTGTTTATAGGTTACCAGACTCGTCCCGAGCCTTTTATCACCCCCAGTCGCTCAGGCAAGTTTTCTATCCATTATACTGTTGTTGTGATGTATACACTGGTATATGCATTATCTTGTAATAGATGCATGATGGTTATGTTAGCAAATTCTTGCGATATATTGTAGCATGTGATATGGTACATATGCATGCCTGTTTCGTATTCTTGCCATATATATCTGTTGGTTCAGTTGATAATACCTATGCTAGAGAATAGCGGTAATTTGCATATACCCTTAGTATAGGAACCCAAAGGTGAAAACATTTTCTATAATTGGGAGTCGAGGATCCCGAGTAGATTTTATATATATATATATTTATATATATATATGGTTATAGTTTTCACAACTATTAATCGAATAAGGGTTATTTGATAACTTTATTTTATTATTGAATATTATTTCGAATATTCATCCGAGGACTTATGACTCCTTTATTTTATTATTGAATATTATTTCGAATATTCATTCGAGGGCTTATGACTCAGCTTATTTTATTTATTGAATATTATTTGAATATTCATTTGAGGATCTATGACTCCGATTATGCTGAGATATATTCTTTATTTTATTAAAGAATAAGGTGTCGATAATCTTCGATTATTCAATTAAAGATAGTACTTTCATATAAGTATATCTTTGGTTATTTAATATCCATTTCAAGTATAAGTTTTAAAACTTCTACTTCGATTATTTTTATAAGATTATTCTCTATGGGAATATTATTTAAATAATAATATTCAGATATTTTCTAAATATATTGGGACTGATTTACTTCATTAAATCAGCATTACTCCAAATACTCTTTAAAGTATTTTCGAGTCTTCAAAATGATTTTTAAAAGTAAGAGCGGATCCCAAAACTCATTTTTATATTTAAGATCTTCCTTTCAAAGGGGATTTAAATACTCGCTCAAAACCTGGGGGATCCAGCTCTGTGGTGCATTTTACATTCGCAACGTGGTTGCTGTTTTGAGAAAACAAATGAATTGATTACTTACCCAACGTTCGGGAAGTAAGCCCATCTAATTGAGTCGGCATAAGCGACAGGCCGGGGTACGGTCTATCATAGTGTAAGTGGCTGGGTGGCAGTCCATCAACGCGTAAGAGGCCGGGTGGCGGTCCAGCACAAGGTCCTTATGTGGCCAGGGTGATGACCGGTGGGGGATTCATCCATCTACTAGTAGAAAAGGTTACTTATTGGTATCTTTGCCTGATCAGCAAGATATCGGGTTTATGCCAAAATTCTTTTCCTTTCCAAAAATTCATTGGATGTTACAAACTCTGTTCATACTTTACATAACAGAGGTTCCAGGAAATGTTTAAGAGATATATATGTGGATATATATCGGGACTAAATAAAGTATCTCGTAACTTTATTTCATTCAATAATATTTCAAAGATTGAATCTATTCAAGTCTTAACTTGTGGTCTCATCTATGGGATGACCTTTTTTTTTAAAAAAAAAAACCTATAATACTTTGAACAGTGGTAGTTCAAGTAGCCTTATAAATGATATAAGTATAGTGAAGTATTTGGTAACTTCATCTTCCTTTAAGCTTATATCCAGTAAGTAATTATCTTACTTTTGATAAAGGTTTTCAGTAAGTTATCTATTAGATACTTGCATTATTGATTACACTATATATTATCTTGCGAGCTGTAAGGCTCACTCTTGCTTTATTTCTTCATCACACAACAACAGTTAGGAAGGATGGCCAGAGTCCAGCAGACCCAGCTCAAGAGCGTGGGAAGCGCCCCGCGCCTTCCCGTTGAGATCATAGCTGCTATAGCTGCAGAGGTAGATCTATCTGTAGATCAGACCATCTACTTTTGAGAATCAATTATGTATAATTATAACTTATGGCAGATAATGGCAATTAATTGTAAACTTATTAAGTAATCATTTTGGGTTGTAATAACTTTTAAATTGTGGATTCAAAGACTTGTACTTATTTCAATTTCATCTCTGAGACTATAACGGGTTGTGGTGTGTGTTAGTGTGGGGTCACAGCATAAGGTTAATTATTATTAATTAAGTGAAGTGATATTGTGGAAAGAAAGACCGTGACGACCCGGATCCCCGACCCCGGATCTGGGGGTGTTACAGAAATGGTATCAGAGCTAAGCGTTATAAACCTCAGAGATGATGCGACGATATAATAACAAACTCACAAAGATAATAAGAACTCTTGCCAAGTTCATGGTCGGACTACTTAAAGTAGTTCTGGCAGTTAAAACCCTTACGGGAACCCTTATAAGTATCATGATAGTAACTTAGCTCGTTTAATGTGTAGGCGCCTGAGATAGAGGACCCTGAGATGTTCGAGCGTGAGCATGATGAGGCACTGCTAGATGTTGAGGATCAGGAGGACCCCTCAGAGGAGTCAGAGACGGAGGTCATTGCTATTCTAGATGAGGAGGACCCGGATGAGGTCCCAGTAGCTGAGGAGCGTGTCGGACCTATGGTAGTGTATGCTAGTACCCCTTTACCCACGCTTCCGGTGGTCAGAGCTCCTACCCCTCCACCACTATCTTGGATCCCTTATGATGACAGCTCAGAGACCCATACTTCCGAGCCTAGGCAGACCGAGGAGGCACGCCCCAGCGGCTTTCATGGATTTAATGAATAGAGTATTTAAGAAGTACTTGGACAAGTGTGTGATAGTTTTTATCGATGATATTTTGATCTACTCAAGGACTGAGGCAGAACATGCAGAGCATTTGAGGATAGCTCTAGGAATACTCAGAGAGGAGCAGTTATATGCCAAATTCTCGAAGTGTGAATTCTGGCGGAATGAAGTACAGTTTTTAGGACATGTGATCAATAAAGAAGGAGTATTGGTCGACCCCTCCAAGATAGAGGCGGTCTCAAATTGGGAAAGGCCAACCACACCAACAGAGGTAAGGAGTTTCATAGGATTGGCCGGCTACTATCGTAGATTTGTACAGGACTTTGCGAAGATCGCAGGCCCTTTGACACGACTTACCCGTATGACAGAGAAGTTTGAATGGACGGAGAAATGTGAGAACAGTTTTCTAGAATTAAAGAAAAGGTTGGTAACGGCCCCGGTGTTGGCATTGTCGGACGGAAAAGGAGATTTTGTGATATATAGTGACGTGTCGCACAAAGGATTAGGGTGTGTGCTTATGCAGCACGGTAGAGTGATTGCGTATGCATCGAGACAACTGAAGGAATACGAGATTAGATATCCTACTCATGACCTTGAGCTCGCGGCAATAGTATTTGCCTTAAAAATTTGGAGGCACTACTTGTATGGAGTGAAGTCCGAGATTTTCACAGACCATAAGAGCCTCAAGTAATATTTACGCAGAAAGAGCTCAACATGCGCCAGAGGAGATGGTTAGAACTAATCAAGGACTATGATTGTGAGATTCTCTATCATCCGGGGAAAGCCAATATGGTGGCTGATGCCCTTAGTAGAAAGGAAAGACTCAGAATGATAACGACTTCGGAGGAGTTAATCAGGGATTTTGAAAGGATGGAAATAGAAGTAAAGATAACCGGAACCGGAACTGAAAAACTTTTTGAGATCTCTATGCAACCAGAGTTATTGGAAAAGATCCGATTGTGCCAAGAGAAAATAATAAAAGAAGGCAGAAAGTCAATGACTGGAGAGGAGATCCATACTGAGAAAGATGATAAAGGGATAATGAGGTACTCCTACCGGATTTGGGTTCCGAATGTTCAAGAGCTTAAAGATGAGATTTTGGATGAAAGCCATAGTTCAAGGTATTCCATTCACCCGGGAAGTACCAAGATGTATAGGGATTTGAAGGAATATTACTGGTGGCCCAACATGAAGAGGGACATAGCAGAATGGGTAAACAAATGTTTGACTTGCCAAAGGGTAAAGGCAGAGCACCAGAGACCCAGTGGACTTTTATGACCCCTGGAGATTCCCGAATGGAAATGGGAACAGATAGCGATGGGTTTTGTTGTAGGCTTGCCAAGGACGAAAGCCAATCATGACCCCATATGGGTAATTATAGACCGACTGACAAAGTTAGCTCATTTCATTCCTATCAATGGGAGATACACAGTCGATAGACTGGTGGACATTTACCTTAAGGAAATAGTGACGCGACATGGAGTCCCAGCGTCCATTGTCTCAGACCGAGACCCCAGGTTCAACTCCAGATTTTGGAGGAGCTTTCAAGAATATGCGGGGACCAAGTTAAATATGAGTACCGCGTACCATCCCCAGACGGATGGGCAGAGTGAAAGGACCATCCAGACACTAGAGGATATGTTGAGAGTCTGTGCAATAGACCTTAAAGGAAGTTGGGATGACCACTTGCCGTTGATCGAGTTTTCTTATAACAATAGCTTTCATGCTAGCATCGAAATGTCGCCTTATGAGGCCCTGTACGGAAGAAGGTGTTGATCTCCCTTATACTGGGATGAAGTAGGAGAGCGGAAGATGCTCGGACCCGAAGTGGTCCAAAGGACCAAAGACATAGTAGATCTTATCAGAGGATGGCTTGTAGCAGCCCAAGACAGACAGAAGAAATATGCAGACCTAGCCCGAAAGGACAAGGAATATGAAGTCGGGGACTTAGTACTGCTAAAGGTATCCCCTTGGAAGGGATTAATGAGGTTCGGAAAGAAAGGAAAACTAAGCCCAAGATACATTGGACCTTTTGAGATATTAAGACGGATTGGAAAGTTAGCTTACGAGCTAGCCTTACCCCCTAACTTGCAACAAGTTCATAATGTGTTCCATGTGTCAATGCTAAGGAAGTATCATCAGGATGCCAGACACATAGTGGAGTACGAGCAGGTGGATATGCAACCAGATCTGACTTACGTGGAGAAGCCAATAAGGATTATCGATAAGAAGGAGCAGGTGCTTCGGAACAAAGTAATCAAGCTAGTCAGAGTGCTATGGCAGAATCATAATATGGAAGAATCAACTTGGGAACTAGAGAGTGTGATGCTAGAAAAGTACCCCCATTTGTTTTCTATCTGATTCCGGGACGGAATCCTTTTAAGGAGGGGAGACTGTAATAACCCCCAAAATTTTCAACTTTTTGTAACCCTTGTGAATAGTGTTTTTGCTGAATGAGAAAACTTTTCATGCCACACTAGGTAGGGGTTCTTTTATGGATATTCTGAGATTTTATTGGCACTCTATATGGTATATAAGTGTATGTAAAGATCGTCAGAATCCAATTCCGAACACTTTGATTTTTCCCGGAAATCCACTAGATACGGAAAGAATTGAGTATAAGGTAACAGGATAAAAAGGATTTAAATTAAAGGATTATAAGAGAGGATCATAAAAGGAATATAATATATTGAGAAATGTTAAGGGAACCTAAGTAATAAGATCCCGGGTATGATCCCTCAAACGATAAACGAAAACGAAAGTTAAGCGAACCGTATAACAGATTAGCGGTCATTAGGCAAACAATTAGGAAGTTAATCAAAGAGATTAGTGTGTGTGACCTAACAAGTGGTATCAGAGCCATCTGTTAACACACAAACAAATTAAGATCCAAAAACAATTATGTCTGAAGAAGAAACTCCAACCAAGCCCACCAAAACTGAAGAACCTCCAAAAACCATAACCCATAGTCGATATGAGACTATAAGAGTTACCATGTCGAAACCTTCTGAGTATTCTATATGGAAAGTGAAGATGACTATGTTTCTGGAAGCTACAGATTCAGAATATCTTGACAGGATTAATGAAGGACCACATATGCCAACCAAACTCTCTGTGGAAGTTGCATGTCAGCCAGCAAAGTCTGTACCAAAGGAGAAAAGTGATTACACTGCTGAAGATATCTCATCGATTATAAAGGATGCAAAGGTAAGACACTTGCTGCATAGTGCCATTGATAATGTCATGTCAAACAGGGTAATTCAATGCAAGACTGCAAAAGAGATATGAGATGCTTTGGAAACAAGGTGTTAGGGAACTGATTCAATCAAGAAGAACATGAAGACTATATTCACTAAAGAATATGAGCACTTTGACTCAAAGTTTGATGAGTCATTAACTGATTTATATGACAGATTTGTCAAACTCTTGAATGATTTGTCACTAGTTGACAAAGAGTATGATATTGAAGATTCAAATCTTAAATTCCTGTTAGCTCTTCCTGAAAGATGGGATTTGAAGGCCACAATAATAAGAGACAACTATAATCTTGATGAAACAACTCTTGATGAAATTTATGGGATGTTCAAGACTCATGAACTTGAGATGGAACAAAGAAGCAAGAGGAATGGAAGAAAGTCGAGGAAAGTTGCTTTTGTGGCTGAGGAGGAAAGTCCCAAAGTTGCTGCCTCAAAGAAAGGCAAGGGAAAAGCTCTCATCACAAAGTCTGATACTGAGTCATCAAGTTCTAATAGTGATGATAACTCAGAAACAGAAAGTATACCTGAGATGGACCCTGATGAAGAGATGATGAAGCTGTGTGCTCTTATGGTGAAAGGAATCACAAAGATTGCATACAGGAAATTCAGGAGAGGAAAGAAGTTTTCCAGGAAAGGTGTAAGTTCTGAAAAGAAAGGTTTCAGAAAATCTGAAGGCAAAGGAGGAAAGTCTGACAGAGGAGATTACTCAAATGTTAAATGCTACAACTGTGGTGAGAAAGACCACATATCTCCTGATTGCAGAAAAGGGAAGAGTGACAAAAGCAAGGCTCTTGTCACAAAGAAGAAATGCTGGTCAGATGCCTCAGATTCTGAGGATGAGGAAAACTATGCCTTGATGGCAAATGCTGATAGCAGTTATGATACTGCTGACTTAAAGGTACCTCAAACTACTTATGCCTTTCATATTGATGATATTACTGAGTTGAGAAGATATCGTAAAACCATATTCATTACTTATAAAGATCAAACTTTAACATGTGAAAGATTAACTTCTGAAAATCTTGCTTATAAAAAGAGGAATGATTTTTTAGAAAAAGAGTTAGTCATGTTCCATCAAACTCAGAAAGATAGAGATGATGCCTTTTATGTTAGGGATGAAGTGCTAAAAATGAATGAATCTCTAAAAACTGAGTTAGAGAAGGAAAGAGAGATTATCAGGACTTGGACTAACTCTGGTAAAGCAACTCAGGATATTCTTAGTAGTGGAAACTGGAAAGAGGGCTTAGGTTATGGAGATGATAAGAACAGTAAGGAAACTATAGAAACTGAGCCTATAGTTGTTAAACAAAAACCAAAGGTAAATCCTGTTAAGTTTGTAACTACAAAGTCTAAGATTGAGAAATCAGAAGTTAAGGAGAAAGTAACTTCTGACAAACCTAAACAGGATAAGCCAACTGAAGTTAACATAGGCTTAATGACTAAGAAGCAGCTTAATCATAAGCTGAAAAATGTCAAGAATGTAAACAAGGTAAAGCCACCTAGGAAAAATAGGAATGGAAAGAAATGTGTGAACAAAAGTAACAATTATAAGCCTGTTTCTAATGCTTCTAGAAAAACATGTCATAACTGTAGAAACTCTAACCATCTGGCTTCTTTTTGCAGGAAGAATAAGAACATAAACTCCTTACCTTCAAAGTCAGGAGTTAAGAGTCAGTCTTTTAGATATAAGCCACAAAATCCTTGTTTTTATTGTGGTCTTTTATGGCATTCCATTTATACTAGTAAGGAATATCATAGTTTGTACTATGATTTTTATCAAATAAAACCTACTGTAAAGAAAGTTAGCATTACTCCTTCTAGTGTAAGTTCTGATGCAAAGTCTGATATTGCAAATTCTGATAAGAAAAGTGTTAACATAAACTCTGATGCTAAATCCGCTTCAAATGTTAACAAATTAAAAAGGCCAAAGAATCCAAGCAAGTCTGGGTCCTTAAAACTAATCATTAGTGAGTCAAATCTATGACAGAGGTTATCATGTAGATTTCTTTGAAGAACACTGTGAAGTTGTAAGCAAATCTACAGGCAAAGTTGTTCTGAAAGGATACATGCATGGTAACATTTATGAAGCCAAGCTTTCAACAAGTACTGATGGTTCTGCAATCTATCTGTTGAGTAGAGCATCAATTGAAGAAAGCTGGGATTGGCACAAGAAACTCTCTCATTTAAGTTTTAACAATATAAATAAACTAGTTAAGAAAGATCTTGTGAGAGGACTGCCAAAATCAGTATTTGCTCCTGATGGCCTTTGTGATTCATGTCAGAAGGCAAAACAAAGAAAATCTTCATTCAAGAGCAAGACTAAATAATTAATTCTTGAGCCCTATCACCTACTACATGTTGATCTATTTGGTCCAGTGAATGTCATGTCTATTGCAAAGAAGAAATATGTTATGGTCATAGTGGATGAGTTCACCAGATATACATGGGTGTATTTCTTGCACACAAAAAGTGAAACTACATCTATCCTGATTGATCATGTCAAGCAACTGGATAAATTGGTCAAAGATTCTGTGAAGATCATAAGAAGTGATAATGGCACTGAGTTCAAGAATTTGATCATGGAAAAGTTCTGCAAAGACCATGGAATAAAACAGGAATTTTCTGCTCCTGGAACTCCACAGCAAAATGGAGTTGTTGAAAGAAAGAATAAAACTCTTATTGAAGCTGCACGAACTATGCGTGATGAAGCAAAGTTGCCAACCTACTTTTGGGCTGAAGCTGTGCAGACTTCTTGTTTTACTCAGAATTCAACACTTATCAACAAGCATGGAAAAATACCATATGAGATGGTGAAGAAAAAGAAGCCAAATCTGAAGTATTTTCATGTATTTGGATGCAAGTGTTTTGTTCTTAAGACTCATCCCGAACAGCTATCCAAATTTGATGTAAAAGCTGATGAAGGAATTTTTGTTGGATATCCACTTTCTACAAAAGCCTTCAGAGTCTACAATTTAAGAATAAGGGTTATCATGGAATCTATCAATGTCTCTTTTGATGATAAGAAGATTACTGGACTTGAAGATTTCAATGATCATGATCAGCTGAGATTTGAAAATGAATTTTTAAATTCTGATTCTGTAACTCCTGACAGTCTAAATCCTGATACTGCAAACTCTGATGGATTAAACTCTGATGTTATTGAAACTGTGGTGACTACGCCAAAGGAAGATGCACCTGTGCAGGGGGAGCATACTGAAGATACAACCACATCTCAAGAAGCATCAGAATCTACAACAGGCTCTTCAAGTTCTGATTCGTCAAGTTCTGATGGGCCAAGTTCTGATAATTTTGGAAACTCATGTTCTGATAATTCTGGAAACTCAAATTCTGAAGGATCCAACTCAGAGCACACAATTTCAGGGGGAGCATCAGAAAATGTTGATGGAGACAGCATGGATCATGGGGGATCATCCAGTTCTGGAGAGAACCTTCCATCTGCAAGGAAGTGGACTAAAGCACATACACCTTACTTAATTATTGGAAATCCTAATGCAGGTGTCAGAACTAGAACAGCTACATCAAATGAATGTCTCTATCATTCTTTTCTTTCTCAGACTGAACCAAATAAAGTGGAAGAAGCTCTTCAAGATGCTGATTGGGTGCAAGCAATGCAAGAAGAGTTAAATGAATTTGAAAGAAATAAAGTCTAGACCCTAGTGCCAAGACCAACGAACAGGTCTATTGTTGGTACAAAGTGGGTGTTCAGAAACAAAACTGACAGTGATGGCATAATTACAAAGAACAAAGCAAGGCTGGTTACAAAAGGATACTCTCAACGGGAGGGAATTGATTATGATGAAACATTTGCACCAGTTGCTAGATTGGAAGCCATAAGGATATTTTTGACTTATGCTGCTCACAAGAAGTTTTAAGTCTTTCAAATAGATGTGAAAAGTGCTTTTCTCAATGGAGAATTGGGAGAAGAGGTATATGTTGAACAACCTCCAGGCTTTGTAGATCCCAAATTTCCCAATCATGTCTACAGGCTTGATAAAGCACTTTATGGCCTTAAGCAAGCTCCAAGAGCATGGTATGAGACTTTAGCTCAGTTTCTTCTGGAAAGTGAATTTAACCGAGGGACTATTGACAAAATATTGTTCTACCTCAACCATGGAAAGGACTTACTTTTAGTGCAAATATATGTTGATGATATCATTTTTGGTTCTACAAATGACAGACTTTGTAAGAAGTTTGCCAAGCTGATGCAGTCAAGATATCAAATGAGTATGATGGGAGAACTTAACTATTTTCTGGGCCTTCAAGTCAAGCAGAATGAAGAAGGTACTTTTATTTGTCAATCTTAGTACACGAGGAATTTGTTGAAAAAGTTTGGAATGCAAGATTGTTCAAGTACATCTACTCCTATGGCCACTGCAACTAAGTTGGATAAGGATACTAGTAAATCAGTAGATATTACTGATTACAGAGGTATGATTGGCTCTCTACTCTATCTAACTGCAAGTAGACCTGATATCATGTATGCTACATATCTTTGTGAAAGATTTCAAGCATGTCCAAGAGAACCTCATTTAACAGCTGTGAAAACAATTTTCAAGTACCTTAAGGGTACGGCTGATCTGGGATTGTGGTATCCTAGAGAATCAGACTTTAAGCTAATAGGTTACTCAGATGCAGATTTTACAGGATGCAAAATTGACAGGAAAAGCACAAGTGGAAGCTGCCAATTTCTTGGAGGCAGATTGGTTTCTTGGTTTAGCAAGAAACAGAAGTCAATTTCCACATCAACTGCAAAAGCAGAATATATTGCTGCAGGAAGCTGTTGTGCACAGATTCTTTGGATGAAGAATCAGTTACTGGATTATGGGTTAGAATTTTCTAAAATCCTTATTTACTGTGATAATCAAAGTGCTATTGCTATGACAAGTAATCCAGTTCAACACTCAATGACAAAGCACATCAGCATTAGGTACCACTTCATACGGGAACATGTGGATGAAGGTACAGTGGAATTGTATTTTGTTCCAACAGATCACCAACTAGCAGATATCTTCACAAAACCACTGTGTGAAGCTACTTTTACAAGATTGGTAAATGAACTTGGAATGGTTTCAGGTTCTTTCTCTAAATCTGCTTAGTTTATGTTCTGATACATCAGACTTTATGATCAGTATTTACAGATATTACAGTTTTTATGTATTCTGTGCTTAAATTAAAAATTACTTAAGTGCTGATTGTTGTCTGATGTGAATTTCTAAACTCTGATAGTGATATGAATGTTTCTGTGACTATTCAATCCAATAAGGATAACTGTGATAGATGCTGACCTAGTAGTCTTTAATATACTAAAGATCCCATGTTTGAAGTAATTGTTTATGTGGAAATCTTTTAACACAAGTAAATTCTGATATTGAGCTTAGTTAAGTTTACTTTGTGTATCTTATTACTAAGTCAAAACCTAGAATAATGCTTCTTATCTGTTAAGTTCTGATGTTAGTAAATCTGGTGGATGTACTAAGTGCTGATAAGCCTCACTTATCAAAAGAAAAAGAAAAGAAAAGAAAAGAAATAAAAATCAGATACTCCTTTGAGATCTAGAGTAAAAATGTGGAAGGGAAGACCCAAGTGCATTGCTGGTATTAAGTAATATGCATTAGAAAAGCAAAATAAAATTTTCTTGGTGACTTTTCACACTCTATGATTACTGGAGAAATACTCTGATAGCAGCATAAATTCTGATAAGCAGTCGTGACTCACTTACACTGAGAAGCCACTGTAAAATAGAATTTCAAAAGATGCACAAACTGAGCACAAAACAGTTGAGGTGGACTCATGCATGAACTCATTCTAAAGTGGACTTCAGAATAATAACAGATTTTGAGTAAAGTTCTTAGTTATGCCTTATTTCTAAGATGTACTGAAGTGAATCAGACTTTACTCTTTGTATGATATTTAGCTTAATGCACACACATACACTCCATATGAATGATGAAAATTACCGTGGTGATAAATGTTGTTTTAGATGAATAATTTATGTGTCAGATTGCATAAATTCTGAGGACAAGTTCTGATGGAAGTTCTGATGATTAAGTTCTGATGAAACCATATCAGTATTTGTGTGAAGAATTACAGGAATAAACATTCACTTTTTGAGTTAAGGAGCCATATTCTGATGACTTTTATATCTTGATAATAATCAAGTTCTGATGCTGACGTGGCAGTATTTATTTACTTGGTTTATTTTTGGTCATTACTTGAACGATAATATTTTTACAGAATATTGGTTAATGTGAGATAAAACAGTCATAATCATTATGGGTTAGTGGTTAGCGTGTATGTCTTGAAAAAATGCATGTGTACAGTAATTATTATTATATCCCGTGCCCATTAACTCTGGCTTTAGCTCTTTTACTGACTGTTATTATTACACATCAGTCTAGGGAGTCGAGGGGTCATTATTTTTACTTGTAATGTTTAACTAGTCCTCGCGTCCCTTGGTATTCCATTGCCTATTTAAATGACTGATCATTCATTAGTAAAACCACATCTGTTCATTTCTCTCAAATAATGGCACATTTTAGTTGGTATTACTCTTATGGCACAGAAACTGTGACTATCTTTTGATATGGAATTCCATCTTCATATTCTATCAACAACATTCCATTTGTCATCTGGATTCAACTTCCAGAGAACATTAAAAATGATCTGTTGTCTTTCCAAAGAGAAGCTCATCTTCGTATTCTTAAACAGCAGGAGCAAATCATTCGTCTTGCTGTTCTCTTTATTGAAAGTAGGAAGAAGAATTAATTATTATCCATCTGTTTCTCTTCACCATTAGCTTTGTCAGTCTTCTTAGACTAGGACTAAGGCTGTTGATGTTAGGAATCGTAGAATAGGACTATCTTGTAATTTTTGCATGTAATTGCTAAATTTCATCAAATGTAATCATCTGATATTTCAATGAAATTTTCTTTAATTACAATATTTGTTCTTTGTTTCTCAAATTATGTGAGTGTGCATGTTTAATTGCAATTTATTAATCTTTACTTCATCGACTTTTAATTTATTTTGTGATGAATATTTTGATTAAATTCTGTTGATTTGAGGAAACAACTGAGGAACAAGTTCCCATATCAGAACCTGTTGTTGTAAAAGCTGAGAAGGTTTCTTCTCTGAAAGATACTGTAACTGGGAGTTCTAGGCCCCTCAAAAGGCTTAGAAAGTTAAATTCTGATGACAAAGCTCCTACAGTGTCTACACCATTGAAGAAATTAAAGAAACAGAGAGCTCACAGGGACATAGTTGAGTCAGATTCAGATGTAGTGAAAGCAGCTAAGGAAGGGGATCAGGAATCTCTGATCTCAACAGAACCAATTGTTATTGAATCACTTCCTTCTGCACAATAAGAAACTGCTTAAGACAGAATTCCTACACCTCCTATGTCACCTATAGTTGATCCAGTACATACTGAAGAACCAGGTACAAGTGCTGAAATTGATATTCATAACTTGATTGTGCCTGAGGTTTTGTACTTGGAGGATCCACCAATTCAACTCACTCCACCAACAACATCAATTTTGGATGTTGATCAGAACCTGGCTGCAGATTAGAATTTAGAGGATGATGTTGAAGCCTCTATAGCCTCACATACTGCTAGTTTATCAGAGGATGCTGATACTGCAGGATCTACAAGTTCTAATGCTGCCACTGAAGAAACTACTGGTGAAGCTGCTGTTAATTTAGATGCTGATACAGCTGGTCCATCAGGACATGCACCTCAACAAACAGTTAATAAATCTGAATTAATTAAGAAGTTTGTTACAGGGGAAGCACCAGTACCTTGGAGTGAAACTCCTAGAGGAAAGGAGTGGACTAAGGAATGGAACACAGTTATTTTTGTTCCTTCTGAAAAGATTCTTGCTGAGCATCTGGCAAAAGCTGATAAAATCCTGATAAATGATGATTTCAAGGCACAACTGAAAGTTACTGCATTGAGTACTAGGCACCTTCAGGGTCAACACTCAACAACTCATGACAAGGTGAATAAAATTCAAGAAACTTTGATCCAGCAAGATATGAATGTGAAACTTGAAAAGAACAGATTTTTCAAGCCATCCTTTGACAGAATTGCCTACATTGAGAAAATTCAGGAGAAGCAACAAACTCAAATTGAAGAAATTCTGAAGAATCAAGCTTCTCACCAAAATCAACTCAATGAGATCTAATCCTCAGTGGAATTGCTTGTCTCTCTCCTTTTACCTGTTGATGCCAAAAAGGGGGAGAAAGTGATTAAGTCCAAATGCAAATCTATTCAGACACTGAAAGGAAAGGATGATGGAAATGATGACCAGGGAAACTCTAACAAGGATAGAGGTCAAGGTCAAGGCAAAGGATTTACATCAAGTAAAGCTAGAATTACAAGTCAAGGAACAAGTTCTGATACTGGGAGAAGAATAAGTTCTGATACTGGTAAAAGGATAAGTTCTGGTGAACATCTGGAACTTGATGAAAAAATTTCAAAGCAGTTATTTCTTAAAGAAAATTCAGGAGTGGACTTTGAGAGTCTAAAGGAAGAAGAAGCTAGACTCAAATCAGAAAGTGTTAAGACAAAATCTAAAGCTTCTGTTGTTGAAAAGAAATTTCCAAAGCCTAAGGGTATTGTGATAAAGGAAAGAACAAGTTCTGAGGAAACCAAAGCCAAATCACAAGTGGAAATTGATCCAAGGTCCAAGGGCAAAGAAAAAGTTGATGAACCTGTAAAGGTTTATATGCCAGTCATGGATGAAGAAATAATTGATGAAGAAGAAGATGCCAATCTTACTCTGATACAAAAGAAGATTTTTCAAACAACCTCCGACATGGCTCATGTTGTTCAGAGTCAAGTTGTAGTAAGTTCTGATATGACAGTGAAGCAAGAAACCTCTGACATAACTCAAGTTGGCTTGATATCAGAAGATAAGAAAAAGGAAACCTCTGACATTGCTCATGTTAAACCTTCAAAGATACTCCTACCAGGATTCACCAAAGCTAAACAGGCTCAATCTTTGAAGACTGCAACAAGTGGTTTTGAAGCAAGAGTTGTTACAGGAAAGGAAGCAAGAGATAAATCTGGATTGGGTAGTTTTGATGAAAGAAGAGTACATAACACTACCAATGATCTGACTTCCTTAAGTGAACCAGGTGTTGGAGCAACTCCTGAAAGATTGAATCGACTTGAATCTATACAAATGGTTTACCATACCTTTTTGAAAGAACATATCTTGTTATATTTTATGACAAATGGGAGGGTATACCAGATTAGGCAGAATGCTATACCACTGAAGTATTTTGAGGAACTGGAACATGTTCTATTCCTACTTCAAGTGAAAGACAGATTAACAGATAGTGTTGCAGGGTATTTAAAGTCTCAAATTCAAAGACAGAAGAAGCTTTATTCTGTAAAGTCTGACAGCACATACGGTCCCAAGTACAGAGATCAAAAAGGTGATATTGTCGAAATAAAGCCTAACTCTGCTAAGATTATAACTACTTTTTTGGGTTATAAGGCTGTGGAATTCAATCTAGAGTCTGACAAGGCATATCTGATTAGACTAGATCAGGAGATAAGAAAAGCTAAGATAAATAATCTCAGAGCAGCTATTTTTTAAACTGGTGAAGATACAGCTGAATTGATAAATGCTAAAAGGAGGATGGTTAATGAACTTGAATATGCTGAGAGATGTTTGTTGAAGAACTATCTCAGAACAACTCCTGATATCAAATAGATCAGAAATTGAAGCCAAGTCAAAGATCTACAACTGCTTAAATTCTGAAGTGTTTACAGACTGAAGCTATTATCAGAAGTTAAAGATGGTAAAGCTGAAAGGACTGTAAGTTGTAGTTATCTAGTCAAATTGTCATGCATTTGTACTTAATGTTTTTGACATCATCAAATATCTGTTGAACTTGTATATTATGCTAATTTACAAGTTGGGGGAGATTGTTAGATATATTTGATAATGTCATGTGTAATATGATTTGTGTTTAGTTTTCAGATCTTACTTAACAGGACAAATCAGTACTTAACTGGAAATCAGCACTTATACTGAAGACAGAACTTAAGATATCAGAACTTAAGTTATCAAAAGATATTTATCAGGAGATAATATCAGGACTTAAGATGACTTTCAGATAAGGCAGGCGGCTGATTGAAAGGAAAGAAGATCGAGACTAAGACAGAAAGAATTATGCATGAAGAAAGAATTCTATGAAGAATAGAATACTTGGAAGAAAAGATAACTAGTTGATATATTTTAGGAAGCAAAATTATATTCCATATCAATTAGAATTTATCTTGTAACTGTGTAGTATATAAACACAGGCATAGGGTTTATACTATAAGTGTTATCATTATCGAAGTTATTATTCTTTGTAACCCTAGCAGCTCTCGTGATAATTTGTTCATCACTGAGAGAGGACAGTTCCATATTGTAACAGAGTTTATTGTGTTGAATAAAATCTATTTTTTGTTACTTGAGTTCTTATATCCGATTTTATTGTGCTAAACACTGTATTCAACCCCCTTCTACAGTGTGTGTGACCTAACAAGATAAAAAGGGAAAGAGTGTAGATATCTCAAGCTATAGAGGAATGATTGGTTCATTGCTTTACTTAACTGCTAGTAGACCAGATATCATGTTTGCTACATGTCTGTGTGCAAGATTTCAATCCAATCCTAAAGAATCACATTTGATGGCTGTAAAGAGGATTTTCAGATATTTGAGGGAACTCCAAACTTGGGATTATGGTATCCTAAGGGAACTGGTTTTGAAGCTGTTGGTTACACAGATGCAGATTTTGCTGGATGCAGGGTTGACAGGAAGAGTACTAGTGGAAGCTGTCAATTTCTCGGTCAAAGACTTGTATCCTGCTATAGCAAGAAACAACAATTTGTATCAACTTCTACAGCTGAGGCTGAATACATAGCTGCAGAAAGTTGTGCTCAAGTGCTTAGGATTAGAAATCAGCTAATGGATTATGGCCTAGTGTTACACAAAATTCCTATCATGTGTGACAATACTAGTGCTATATCTATAGCAGCTAATCCAGTTAATCACTCTAGAACAAAGCACATTGATGTAAGGTACCATTTTATTAGAGAACATGCTACAAATGGTACCATTGAGCTCATTTTTGTTCCAACAGAAAAACAATTAGCTGACATTTTTACTAAACATTTGGATGAAGCAACTTTCACTAGACTTGTAGGTGAAATTGGAATGCTTAATTCTTCATCCTAAGGCAAGAACTCAGCTAATGTTTTTCAGCAGATTAATTTCTAATAAATCAATCTTTATTTGATTTAAATTGGAAATGAACTGAAATATGAACTATAAATATTTCAGAAATCTCTGTATATATTTTTTTTAATTCAAAATTCAAGTTGGAATTTTTCAAATTCTAAGTAAACTGCCCAATTGTTAATTTACATCCTTAATATGTAAAATTAACACAAGGCAGTGTTATAACAATTAAAAGTATATAGAGAACTAAGTTCTCGATAAGTCTAATTGACTTCTCGACAAGTCATTTTAGGACTTCATGAGTGAGTTCTCGACAAGTCAATTTACTGACTTCTCGAGTGACTTCTCGGTAGGCTTAAATATGACTTATCGATAAGTCCTTGTAGAGTTTTCTAGTAGTGTTAATTCACAGAGTTCTCTACAAGTACAATTTTTTTTTCTTATCAATAACTCAGAACTGAAATAATTTAATTTAATAAATTATTTTGGTAAAATACTTTTGGGAAATTTATTCTAATTTTATTTTGAATTTATTCAAATAAAAGTTAGAATTAATTCAGTCCATTTTTGGACAAACTGGGTATTTATTTGACATCTCGATAAGTCAATTTTTAGTTCTCTATAAGATTAATTGTAATAACCCCCAAAATTTTCAACTTTTTGTAACCCTTGTGAATAGTGTTTTTGCTGAATGAGAAAACTTTTCATGCCACACTAGGTAGGGGTTCTTTTATGGATATTCTAAGATTTTATTGGCACTCTATATGGTATATAAGTGTATGTAAAGATCGTCAGAATCCAATTCCGAACACTTTGATTTTTCCCGGAAATCCACTAGATACGGAAAGAATTGAGTATAAGGTAACAGGATAAAAAGGATTTAAATTAAAGGATTATAAGAGAGGATCATAAAAGGAATATAATATATTGAGAAATGTTAAGGGAACCTAAGTAATAAGATCCCGGGTATGATCCCTCAAAGAGATTAGTGGGGATGAGGTCACCTAACCAATGAGAAGAGGACAAGAAGGGAAAGATGACATCATAGCATGACATAAGCATGACATGGGAAGGATGGAAATGTGGTGGATTATTAACCACACAAAATCAAGGGCAAATAGGTAATTTACCAAAATAAAAACAAAACTACAACCAACCAAGCCAAATAATTCATTCTTCATCAAAACAAAAAAAAACCAAGGCATTATTTCTTCATTGCTCTCGGCTTTTACTATTGCAAAGGAAGAAGAAATTCAAAACTCAAGATCAAGGCTTCCTAAATTGGTAAGATAATTCCCTAGTATTCCTTATGCATAGTTATGGCTATATTATGAGTTTAAGCCACCAATTCATTCTCTATCTTTTCCAAGAAATCAATGAAGAAGACAATGAATAGTGACTTCAAGAATTTTAACTTGATTTTCTTGTTTTTCCTTTAAGATCCAAGCTTTCCTAAGACTCCTCAAGGCTTCTTAAGGCTTCCTAGCTACTCACACCACTTCAAGGAAGGTATATCATCTCCAAACCCTAGATTCCTTTGTATAATAAGATGATTTTGATTGTTATGATGATATAGTAGCTTAATGCTTGTGGTTTAGAGTTTGGGTTGGAGTGGTAGTGAAATGGAATGGTGAATCTTGTTGTTTTGGTTAAAAGAACTTAAGTATAGTTAAATTCAAGCTTAGGCATAAGTATAAATGTTAATATTGAATTGATTGGGACTGTTATGATGTGATAAGGATGGACTTTGGTTGTATGAATGGGTTGAGTTTGAATTGTGATGGTTTTTGAATGGTTTAAATTTGGGAAATCGCGTAAACATAGCCGTCGTAATGTCCGATTTACTTTAGACTGCTTTTGTTCATAACATTTGGACCCGAAAACTCCCTGCTAGATTATTAACATTGCCATGTTTAGATAGCTCATGTTACGAGCTTCGTTTTGATATGTAGTTCGTTCGATTCCGATGCACGGTTTAGGAGAAACGACCGTTTCAAGTAACGGCGTTTCGCGAACAAAACTTTTCCCCTCGCCTTACTTTAAAACATAGGTTAAAGACCAAAAAGGGTTAATTAATGTATGAAACAATTATGGTAAGTGTGTTAGGCAGTTGGTAAGACACCCGCGAAAGAATCTCCTTAAAACTCGTAATGGTTAATTTATTAAAAATGGTGGAGCTGAGGGTACTCGAGTGACTTAAGAAAATCAGTAAGCGCAAAACAAGCGTTAGAGTCTAAGTTAGTTAAAGTATAGATTAACAAGTGAATTTGGTTTAATTCCAACTTACTTGTTGTTTATAGGTTACCAGACTCGTCCCGAGCCTTTTACCACCCCCAGTCGCTCAGGCAAGTTTTCTATCCGTTATACTGTTGTTGTGATGTATACACTGGTATATGCATTATCTTGTAATAGATGCATGATGGTTATGTTAGCAAATTCTTGCGATATATTGTAGCATGTGATATGGTACATATGCATGCCTGTTTCGTATTCTTGCTATATATATCTGTTGGTTCAGTTGATAATACCTATGCTAGAGAATAGCGGTAATTTGCATATACCCTTAGTATAGGAACCCAAAGGTGAAAACATTTTCTATAATCGGGAGTCGAGGATCCCGAGTAGATTTTATATATATATATATTTATATATATATATGGTTATAGTTTTCACAACTATTAATCGAATAAGGGTTATTTGATAACTTTATTTTATTATTGAATATTATTTCGAATATTCATCCGAGGACTTATGACTCCTTTATTTTATTATTGAATATTATTTCGTATATTCATTCGAGGGCTTATGACTCAGCTTATTTTATTTATTGAATATTATTTGAATATTCATTTGAGGATCTATGACTCCGATTATGCTGAGATATATTCTTTATTTTATTAAAGAATAAGGTGTCGATAATCTTCGATTATTCAATTAAAGATAGTACTTTCATATAAGTATATCTTTGGTTATTTAATATCCATTTCAAGTATAAGTTTTAAAACTTCTACTTCGATTATTTTTATAAGATTATTCTCTATGGGAATATTATTTAAATAATAATATTCAGATATTTTCTAAATATATTGGGACTGATTTACTTCATTAAATCAGCATTACTCCAAATACTCTTTAAAGTATTTTCAAGTCTTCAAAATGATTTTTTAAAGTAAGAGCGGATCCCAAAACTCATTTTTATATTTAAGATCTTCCTTTCAAAGGAGATTTAAATACTCGCTCAAAACTTGGGGGATCCAGCTCTGTGGTGCATTTTACATTCGCAACGTGGTTGCTGTTTTGAGAAAACTAATGAATTGATTACTTACCCAACGTTCGGGAAGTAAGCCCATCTAATTGAGTCGGCATAAGCGACAGGCCGGGGTACGGTCTATCATAGTGTAAGTGGCTGGGTGGCAGTCCATCAACGCGTAAGAGGCCGGGTGGCGGTCCAGCACAAGGTCCTTATGTGGCCTGGGTGATGACCGGTGGGGGATTCATCCATCTACTAGTAGAAAAGGTTACTTATTGGTATCTTTGCCTGATCAGCAAGATATCGAGTTTATGCCAAAATTCTTTTCCTTTCCAAAAATTCATTGGATGTTACAAACTCTGTTCATACTTTACATAACAGAGGTTCCAGGAAATGTTTAAGAGATATATATGTGGATATATATCGGGACTAAATAAAGTATCTCGTAACTTTATTTCATTCAATAATATTTCAAAGATTGAATCTATTCAAGTCTTAACTTGTGGTCTCATCTATGGGATGACCTTTTTTTTTTTTTAGAAAACCTATAATACTTTGAACAGTGGTAGTTCAAGTAGCCTTATAAATGATATAAGTATAGTGAAGTATTTGGTAACTTCATCTTCCTTTAAGCTTATATCCAGTAAGTAATTATCTTACTTTTGATAAAGGTTTTCAGTAAGTTATCTATTAGATACTTGCATTATTGATTACACTATATATTATCTTGCGAGCTGTAAGGCTCACTCTTGCTTTATTTCTTCATCACACAACAACAGTTAGGAAGGATGGCCAGAGTCCAGCAGACCCAGCGCAAGAGCGTGGGAAGCGCCCCGCGCCTTCCCGTTGAGATCATAGCTGCTATAGCTGCAGAGGTAGATCTATCTGTAGATCAGACCATCTACTTTTGAGAATCAATTATGTATAATTATAACTTATGGCAGATAATCGCAATTAATTATAAACTTATTAAGTAATCATTTTGGGTTGTAATAACTTTTAAATTGTGGATTCAAAGACTTGTACTTATTTCAATTTCATCTCTGAGACTATAACGGGTTGTGGTGTGTGTTAGTGTGGGGTCACAGCATAAGGTTAATTATTATTAATTAAGTGAAGTGATATTGTGGAAAGAAAGACCGTGACGACCCGGATCCCCGACCCCGGATCTGGGGGTGTTACAGAAATGGTATCAGAGCTAAGCGTTATAAACCTCAGAGATGATGCGACGATATAATAACAAACTCACAAAGATAATAAGAACTCTTGCCAAGTTCATGGTCGGACTACTTAAAGTAGTTCTGACAGTTAAAACCCTTACGGGAACCCTTATAAGTATCATGATAGTAACTTAGCTCGTTTAATGTGTAGGCGCCTGAGATAGAGGACCCTGAGATGTTCGAGCGTGAGCATGATGAGGCACTGCTAGATGTTGAGGATCAGGAGGACCCCTCAGAGGAGTCAGAGATGAAGGTCATTGCTATTCTAGATGAGGAGGACCCGGATGAGGTCCCAGTAGCTGAGGAGCGTGTCGGACCTATGGTAGTGTATGCTGGTACCCCTTTACCCACGCTTCCGGTGGTCAGAGCTCCTACCCCTCCACCACTATCTTGGATCCCTTATGATGACAGCTCAGAGACCCATACTTCCGAGCCTAGGCAGACCGAGGAGGCACGCCCCAGCGGCTTTCATGGATTTAATGAATAGAGTATTTAAGAAGTACTTGGACAAGTGTGTGATAGTTTTTATCGATGATATTTTGATCTACTCAAGGACTGAGGCAGAACATGCAGAGCATTTGAGGATAGCTCTAGGAATACTCAGAGAGGAGCAGTTATATGCCAAATTCTCGAAGTGTGAATTCTGGCGGAATGAAGTACAGTTTTTAGGACATGTGATCAATAAAGAAGGAGTATTGGTCGACCCCTCCAAGATAGAGGCGGTCTCAAATTGGGAAAGGCCAACCACACCCACAGAGGTAAGGAGTTTTATAGGATTGGCCGGCTACTATCGTAGATTTGTACAGGACTTTGCGAAGATCGCAGGCCCTTTGACACGACTTACCCGTAAGACAGAGAAGTTTGAATGGACGGAGAAATGTGAGAACAGTTTTCTAGAATTAAAGAAAAGGTTGGTAACGCCCCGGTGTTGGCATTGCCGGACGGAAAAGGAGATTTTGTGATATATAGTGACGTGTCGCACAAAGGATTAGGGTGTGTGCTTATGCAACACGGTAGAGTGATTGCGTATGCATCGAGACAACTGAAGGAATGCGAGATTAGATATCCTACTCATGACCTTGAGCTCGCGGCAATAGTATTTGCCTTAAAAATTTGGAGGCACTACTTGTATGGAGTGAAGTCCGAGATTTTCACAGACCATAAGAGCCTCAAGTAATATTTACGCAGAAAGAGCTCAACATGCGCCAGAGGAGATGGTTAGAACTAATCAAGGACTATGATTGTGAGATTCTCTATCATCCGGGGAAAGCCAATATGGTGGCTGATGCCCTTAGTAGAAAGGAAAGACTCAGAATGATAACGACTTCGGAGGAGTTAATCAGGGATTTTGAAAGGATGGAAATAGAAGTAAAGATAACCGGAACTGAAAAACTTTTTGAGATCTCAATGCAACCAGAGTTATTGGAAAAGATCCGATTGTGCCAAGAGAAAATAATAAAAGAAGGCAGAAAGTCAATGACTGGAGAGGAGATCCATACTGAGAAAGATGATAAAGGGATAATGAGGTACTCCTACCGGATTTGGGTTCCGAATGTTCATGAGCTTAAAGATGAGATTTTGGATGAAAGCCATAGTTCAAGGTATTCCATTCACCCGGGAAGTACCAAGATGTATAGGGATTTGAAGGAATATTACTGGTGGCCCAACATGAAGAGGGACATAGCAGAATGGGTAAACAAATGTTTGACTTGCCAAAGGGTAAAGGCAGAGCACCAGAGACCCAGTGGACTTTTATGACCCCTGGAGATTCCCGAATGGAAATGGGAACAGATAGCGATGGGTTTTGTTGTAGGCTTGCCAAGGACGAAAGCCAATCATGACCCCATATGGGTAATTATAGACCGACTGACAAAGTTAGCTCATTTCATTCCTATCAATGGGAGATACACAGTCGATAGACTGGTGGACATTTACCTTAAGGAAATAGTGACGCGACATGGAGTCCCAGCGTCCATTGTCTCAGACCGAGACCCCAGGTTCAACTCCAGATTTTGGAGGAGCTTTCAAGAATATGCGGGGACCAAGTTAAATATGAGTACCGCGTACCATCCCCAGACGGATGGGCAGAGTGAAAGGACCATCCAGACACTAGAGGATATGTTGAGAGTCTGTGCAATAGACCTTAAAGGAAGTTGGGATGACCACTTGCCGTTGATCGAGTTTTCTTATAACAATAGCTTTCATGCTAGCATCGAAATGTTGCCTTATGAGGCCCTGTACGGAAGAAGGTGTCGATCTCCCTTATACTGGGATGAAGTAGGAGAGCGGAAGATGCTCGGACCCGAAGTGGTCCAAAGGACCAAAGACATAGTGGATCTTATCAGAGGATGGCTTGTAGCAGCCCAAGACAGACAGAAGAAATATGCAGACCTAGCCCGAAAGGACAAGGAATATGAAGTCGGGGACTTAGTACTGCTAAAGGTATCCCCTTGGAAGGGATTAATGAGGTTCGGAAAGAAAGGAAAACTAAGCCCAAGATACATTGGACCTTTTGAGATATTAAGACGGATTGGAAAGTTAGCTTACGAGCTAGCCTTACCCCCTAACTTGCAACAAGTTCATAATGTGTTCCATGTGTCAATGCTAAGGAAGTATCATCAGGATGCCAGACACATAGTGGAGTACGAGCAGGTGGATATGCAACCAGATCTGACTTACATGGAGAAGCCAATAAGGATTATCGATAAGAAGGAGCAGGTGCTTCGGAACAAAGTAATCAAGCTAGTCAGAGTGCTATGGCAGAATCATAATATGGAAGAATCAACTTGGGAACTAGAGAGTGTGATGCTAGAAAAGTACCCCCATTTGTTTTCTATCTGATTCCGGGACGGAATCCTTTTAAGGAGGGGAGACTGTAATAACCCCCAAAATTTTCAACTTTTTGTAACCCTTGTGAATAGTGTTTTTGCTGAATGAGAAAACTTTTCATGCCACACTAGGTAGGGGTTCTTTTATGGATATTCTGAGATTTTATTGGCACTCTATATGGTATATAAGTGTATGTAAAGATCGTCAGAATCCAATTCCGAACACTTTGATTTTTCCCGGAAATCCACTAGATACGGAAAGAATTGAGTATAAGGTAACAGGATAAAAAGGATTTAAATTAAAGGATTATAAGAGAGGATCATAAAAGGAATATAATATATTGAGAAAGGTTAAGGGAACCTAAGTAATAAGATCCCGGGTATGATCCCTCAAACGATAAATGAAAACGAAAGTTAAGCGAACCGTATAACAGATCAGCGGTCATTAGGCAAATAATTAGGAAGTTATTCAAAGAGATTAGTGGGGATGAGGTCACCCAACCAATGAGAAGAGGACAAGGAGGGAAAGATGACATCATAGCATGACATAAGCATGACATGGGAAGGAAGGAAATGTGGTGGATTATTAACCACACAAAATCAAGGGCAAATAGGTAATTTACCAAAACAAAAACAAAACTACAACCAACCAAGCCAAATAATTCATTCTTCATCAAAACAAAAAAAAACAAGGCATTATTTCTTCATTGCTCTCGGCTTTTACTATTGTAAAGGAAGAAGAAATTCAAAACTCAAGATCAAGGCTTCCTAAATTGGTAAGATAATTCCCTAGTATTCCTTATGCATAGTTATAGCTATATTATGAGTTTAAGCCACCAATTCATTCTCTATCTTCTCCAAGAAATCAATGAAGAAGACAATGAATAGTGACTTCAAGAATTTAAACTTGATTTTCTTGTTTTTCCTTTAAGATCCAAGCTTTCTTAAGACTCCTCAAGGCTTCTTAAGGCTTCCTAGCTACTCACACCACTTCAAGGAAGGTATATCATCGCCAAACCCTAGATTCCTTTGTATAATAAGATGATTTTGATTGTTATGATGATATAGTAGCTTAATGCTTGTGGTTTAGAGTTTGGGTTGGAGTGGTAGTGAAATAGAATGGTGAATCTTGTTGTTTTGGTTAAAAGAACTTAAGTATAGTTAAATTCAAGCTTAGGCATAAGTATAAATGTTAATATTGAATTGATTGGGGCTGTTATGATGTGATAAGGATGGACTTTGGTTGTATGAATGGGTTGAGGTTGAATTGTGATGGTTTTTGAATGGTTTAAATTTGGGAAATCGCATAAATATAGCCGTCGTAATGTCCGATTTACTTTAGACTGCTTTTGTTCATAACATTTGGACCCGATAACTCCCTGCTAGATTATGAACATTGCCATGTTTAGATAGCTCATGTTACGAGCTTCATTTTTATATGTAGTTCGTTCGATTCCGATGCACGGTTTAGGAGAAACGACCGTTTCAAGTAACGGCGTTTCACGAACGAAACTTTTCCCCTCGCCTTACTTTGAAACATAGGTTAAAGACTGAAAAGGGTTAATTAATGTATGTAACAATTATGGTAAGTGTGTTAGGCAGTTGGTAAGACACCCGCGAAAGAATCGCCTTAAAACTCGTAATGGTTAATTTATTAAAAATGGTGGAGCCGAGGGTACTCGAGTGACTTAAGAGAATCAGTAAGCGCAAAACAAGCGTTAGAGTCTAAGTTAGTTAAAGTATAGATTAACAAGTGACTTTGGTTTAATTCCAACTTACTTGTTGTTTATAGGTTACCAGACTCGTCCCGATCCTTTTATCACCCCAGTCGCTCAGGCAAGTTTTCTATCCGTTATACTGTTGTTGTGATGTATACACTGGTATATGCATTATCTTGTAATAGATGCATGATGGTTATGTTAGCAAATTCTTGCGATATATTGTAGCATGTGATATGGTACATATGCATGCCTGTTTCGTATTCTTGCCATATATATCTGTTGGTTCAGTTGATAATACCTATGCTAGAGAATAGCGGTAATTTGCATATACCCTTAGTATAGGGACCCAAAGGTGAAAACATTTTCTAAAATCGGGAGTCGAGGATCCCGAGTAGATTATATATATATATTTATATATATATATATGGTTATAGTTTTCACAACTATTAATCGAATAAGGGTTATTCGATAACTTTATTTTATTATTGAATATTATTTCGAATATTCATCCGAGGACTTATGACTCCTTTATTTTATTATTGAATATTATTTCGAATATTCATTCGAGGGCTTATGACTCAGCTTATTTTATTTATTGAATATTATTTGAATATTCATTTGAGGATCTATGACTCCGATTATTTGCTGAGATATATTCTTTATTTTATTAAAGAATAAGGTGTCGATAATCAAACTTATTTTCGATTATTCAATTAAAGATAGTACTTTCATATAAGTATATCTTTGGTTATTTAATATCCATTTCAAGTATAAGTTTTAAAACTTCTACTTCGATTATTTTTATAAGATTATTCTCTATGGGAATATTATTTAAATAATAATATTCAGATATTTTCTAAATATATTGGGACTGATTTACTTCATTAAATCAGCATTACTCCAAACACTCTTTAAAGTGTTTTCGAGTCTTCAAAATGATTTTTAAAAGTTAGAGCGGATCCCAAAACTCATTTTTATATTTAAGATCTTCCTTTCAAAGGGGATTTAAATACTCGCTCAAAACCTGGGGGATCCAGCTCTGTGGTGCATTTTACATTCGCAACGTGGTTGCTGTTTTGAGAAAACAAATGAATTGATTACTTACCCAACGTTCGGGAAGTAAGCCCATCTAATTGAGTCGGCATAAGCGACAGGCCGGGGTACGGTCTATCATAGTGTAAGTGGCTGGGTGGCAGTCCATCAACGCGTAAGAGGCCAGGTGGCGGTCCAGCACAAGGTCGTTATGTGGCCAGGGTGATGTCCGGTGGGGGATTCATCCATCTACTAGTAGAAAAGGTTACTTATTGGTATCTTTGCCTGATCAGCAAGATATCGGGTTTATGCCAAAATTCTTTTCCTTTCCAAAAATTCATTGGATGTTACAAACTCTGTTCATACTTTACATGACAGAGGTTCCAGGAAATGTTTAAGAGATATATATGTGGATATATATCGGGACTAAATAAAGTATCTCGTAACTTTATTTCATTCAATAATATTTCAAAGATTGAATTTATTCAAGTCTTAACTTGTCATCTATGGGATGACCTTTTTTTTTTAAAAACCTATAATACTTTGAACAGTGGTAGTTCAAGTAGCCTTATAAATGATATAAGTATAGTGAAGTATTTGGTAACTTCATCTTCCTTTAAGCTTATATCCAGTAAGTAATTATCTTACTTTTGATAAAGGTTTTCAGTAAGTTATCTATTAGATACTTGCATTATTGATTACACTATATATTATCTTGCGAGCTGTAAGGCTCACTCTTGCTTTATTTCTTCATCACACAATAACAGTTAGGAAGGATGACCAGACTCCAGCAGACCCAGCGCAAGAGCGTGGGAAGCGCCCCGCGCCTTCCCGTTGAGATCATAGCTGCTATAGCTGCAGAGGTAGATCTATCTGTAGATCAGACCATCTACTTTTGAGAATCAATTATGTATAATTATAACTTGTGGCAGATAATGGCAATTAATTGTAAACTTATTAAGTAATCATTTTGGGTTGTAATAACTTTTAAATTGTGGATTCAAAGACTTGTACTTATTTCAATTTCATCTCTGAGACTATAACGGGTTGTGGTGTGTGTTAGTGTGGGGTCACAGCATAAGGTTAATTATTATTAATTAAGTGAAGTGATATTGTGGAAAGAAAGACCGTGACGACCCGGATCCCCGACCCCGGATCTGGGGGTGTTATATTAATTTAAAATGACTTCTCGATATGTACTTCATTTCTTAAAATGACTTCTCGATAGATAAATTTCAAACGTCTATTTTTGAGTTCTCGACAAGTGTTAGGGCGAAATCACGCACTAATATTCACGCAAGTATACGCGTTCGCAAGTAATATAGAATACTTTCTAGTTCGTTCCCTCAGAGACTCAGACTAAGTTATTGTCTAATTTAACTCACTCACCAATGTATGATTACTTCTCAATGTTAAGATAATAACACTTAAAATTGTTGATTAAATATTAACTATAATTAACTACTTAATTAACCACTTAACTAACACTGCAATTTATCAATAATAAAACACTCATGAGATCACAACTTCATTATTACTTCCTTCTATAGCCATAGTTATTACCTTTAGCATGTGACAGTGATGATATTAATCGAATAACACAAAACTGATAAAAGCCAACTTTCATTGTACTAATACCATTCTACCAAACATCCACAATTAAGATAGAAGCTGAATAGTCATCAATTATGTTGAGACCCTATATGTCTATAGAATTTGATAACACAACGATTTAAGCACAAGTTACTCCTTTTGATTACATAGGGAAAATAAAACTGTTAGAGTTACCCACTAATCATGCACAACGTACATGAACCTATGCTAGCATGGCAAGTTCTAAACCTCAAGATCCACTGTCGCTTCACAAGAGATTAACACCCTATCTTATATGTTCGCGACGCACATAAGACGAATACGCACAACCTATACTAGATATCATGCAATCATCACACAGTAAAGTATTAAACAATTAACTAAAGAATTTCATAATAAATCCATTGCAACCCCATGATCACGATTAGCCCATAACAGAACTTATCGCCATCATGGGTTCATATGAAATCATGATAAACGAACACAAGAAAATAACAACTAAACTAATTATATTAAAACAGAGTACGTCACAAGAGTAAATAAGTCAAAGCATAAAAACTAGCATCCAACGTTACAACGAAACAAGAATCACAAGAATATATGCTTCCTCTTCGTTGCTGTGTGCTAAATCGGTCTTCTTCCTTATCTCCTTCGCTTCTTGCAAAACACAATCTAAAACATAATCCCTTCTTAATACCTTGTGAAAAACGTCTCAAATCTACTTATATAATAGTCCCATAAAACTCAGATTACATAGAAGTTGGAAGTCAAACAGAAGTAGAAGTCTAAACTAATTCAGCTTTTTCCCCGACCCTGCGCGGCCGCTCAGCATTTCTGCGCGTGCGCGCAAGGCTGCTGCGCGGCCGCTCAGCATAGCTGCGCGGGCGCGCAGGACCCTACTGGAAAATTTCCAGGTTTGCTCCGTTTCTTCGCCGTAATCTGCCCGTTCTTTTCCTCTCGCAATGATGAACACATGCCAAGGCTTATTCTTGATGATTCCTCCTCCGAAATGCAACTAATACCCTGAAATGCATAAACACTAGAAAAACACATCAAATACACAAAATACTTGATTTCAAGACACCAATTTAAGCCATTTTAAGACGTTCTAAGTGATATAAAATGCCACTTATCACAGCCCCAAACTTAAATCGATGCTTGTCCTCAAGCGTCACAGACTCAAAAACAAATAAAAATATGCATGAATGCAATCTATATGAAAATGCAACGATCCCCCTTACTACAATTAACCAATCAAATTGTCACGTCTCAACGAATGCAGTTAGACACTAAAGATCAAGAAACTCATGCAAACGGACATACCGCCAGAAACGTGGTGTGTGCAAATGCTTAACAGATATGCTTCGGAACTAGACCAATTACTATGACTAGACTTTCCTCAAGGCAATCCTACGATTATACAAAGAATAAAAATTCTAGGCACAAAGTGATATACAACACTACAAGAACTTTAGAGTTTACTACGGAATCGTGCTTTTTATTTACAACGCAAATGCTTATTTGACCGTGCAGTGAGTGAGGTCCACAAAAGACTTATACAATGGTATCCATGTAACGAGCGTTAGGTTAGCAGATCCCAGACTCTAAAAGCCTTAGGTCACTAGGCACAAAGTCCCCTAAGAACTTAATAACTCGAATACCAAAGAGCCCACTCTTGATCAATTACGCAAAAAAAAAATTTTTTTTTTTTTTTATTTTATTCTTTTTTTTTTCTTCTGAGCAAGTGCGTTTCGCTCCATCTTGCTCAACCCTAGACTACTCGCATAACATGCGAGCCGTCTACTAGCCATTTGACGCCTAGCCACAACTAGCAACAAATTCCATTTTTACTCCATTTTTTTTCTTTTTCATGCCTTTACCACTAAGAACCTATTATCAAATTCTAAGCATAATAAATAGATTATCCTCGAAAATAATCAGATCATAACAATAATCTAGTCCTTCAGCATTCTCTAAGACTTAGTGACAATACAAGTGCTTCTAGCATGCATATCAACCTACACAACTTAATATCACTTTAATGCTATCACTACACTCGCATCAATATCACAATTCAGTCGATAAATCATTGCAAAAGGGATCATGGTATATGCATGAGCTATATGATATGACAACAAATAAAGCTATAAAAAAAAACTATATGGCAAAAATTATGCAACTATATGAACTAACTATCATGAATATGCAACTATATGACACACACAAAATATTCCTTAACTACCACCCCCAAACTTAAAATCTTCACTGTCCCCAGTGAAGGTAGTAGAAAGGAACACAGGGTATACCTACTCGGAGACATCATCATCATCACCCTCAGTGGGTGGAGTATCAGGCGGCGGGTATGCAGAGTCCTCACCAAAAACTGGCCACTGGATATCAGCTCCAAGGCCTCGAAAAGCAGTCCCTAACGCAAGGGTGAGCTCCTGAGCAAACCTGCTCTGCGTCTCATACATGGCATCCATCCGCCATGAAAGCCTCCTATACTGGGCATCACCCATCCCAGCACCCTCCTGAGCTCTCGAAGAACTAGCCTCACCACGCCCTGGCCTGGCCATAGTAGCACCTCGTGCTGGACGCCCTCCGGGAAGACGATAACCCAGCCCATGCTCCTCAGGCTCACCACCGGTCCACTCCTGCATCCCATTCAGAGTGCCAGAATCTATAGGAGCTGCTGGCAACTACAACTGCTCATGAGCCGGCCAGTTCACTCCTACTGCACGGCATAGCTTTGTAACCGTGGATGCATAAGGGATGTTCATATGCTTTGCTCCCCTCAAAAACTTCAGAATTCCTTGGTAGATAAACTCACCAAGGTCCACATAGTATTCCTCATTCAGAATTCCCCACAACAACTATGCTCTCTCAACTGTGACCTCGTGTGCATGTGAAGAAGGCAAGATATTAGCACATATAAATGCGTTCCATGCACGGGCATACCTGTTCATGGTGATCGCCGGAAAGTGACGATACTCATTATTGGCTGGACTGCGGTTCCAAACTGTGCCCGGTCGACAGAGAGTCGCACAAATCAAATCCAAGTCAAAATCCTCAGCAGTCTTTTCATTCCAGTTCTCCTCCTCGGGCTTCCTCTCTCGCTGTCCAATCACTCGGCGAATCGCCGCAGGATGATAATCAACTGTCAGCCCCCGAACTACAGAAAACCCATTCTTTTCAGCCTTCGCGTTCGCGTAGAACTCGCGAACAACACTCATCGGTACTGCTTCGGGTGACTCACAAAAAGCTATCCACCCCTTCTCTGCAATCATGGGCAACAACTCACCATCCCTCCCTGATGGTAAAAACCCCCTCTCCTTCAGAATCGGCTTCCCCAACAGCCTAGTATACTCCTCCTCCGCGGCTCTGTCAGTTAACCGAGGCCTCGCAGCAGTACCCCTTGATGAATCAGCAGTAGGGACTGTGCTGCTGCTGTCAATAGTGCGTGCTCTCTTGGGTGCCATTGATTTGTGAATAAAAGTGTGTAAGAACTGATTTTTGATGTTTATGAGAGGGTTTAAGTGTAGGAAGTTGTGGGAGATATGTAGGATAGGTGTATGTATATATAGGGTATGGAGTAGGTTAAATTAGATTAGGAGTGGGGTTGAGGGATAAAATCATGGGGTAATGGGAAAAGAATTCGAGGGTGTATGGGCTGTAATGGGTTTTTGTGTTTTTGTTTTTTTTTTTTTTTCTGAACTGTAAAAAAATTTCTGGAACTCGACCCCTGCGCGGCCGCTCAGCATTTTTGCGCGGGCGCGCAGAGGGTCTCTGGAATTTTTTTTTCAGCCCCTGTTTTCTGATTTTTTTGTGTTTTTGGATAGGTTATTAACTTCTAAGGGTTCCTGTAACAACAATTCATGGGTTGCCTCCCACGCAGCGCTTCTTTTTCGTCATTAGCTTGACGTTCCGTTCCTTTCTCACGTAGTCAACAAAATGGCACTAACCACCTCTCGGTTTGCCATGTCCCCATAGTAGTGCTTCAACCGCTGACCGTTAACCTTGAATGCTTGGTCCGAATCATTCTCAAAAATTTCCACCGCTCCATGTGGAAACACAGTTTTGATAATAAAAGGTCCAGACCACCTTGATTTCAACTTCCGAGGAAAAAGTCGGAGCCGAGAGTTGAATAACAGAACTTGTTGCCCTGGCACAAAAAACTTAGGATGTAGCTTCCTATCGTGCCACCTTTTCACCTTTTCCTTATACATTTTGTTATTCTCGTACGCTTGAAGTCGAAATTCATCAAGTTCATTAAGCTGAAGCATTCTTTTCTTACCAGCTGCATCTAAATCCAGGTTCAATTTCTTCAATGCCCAGTAGGCCTTATGCTCAAGCTCCGCCGGTAGATGACATCCCTTACCGTACACCAACTGAAACGGTGACATCCCAAGTGGAGTTTTGTATGCTGTTCTGTAAGCCCAAACAGCTTCATCGAGCTTTAAAGACCAATCCTTCCTTGATGGACAAACAACCTTCTCTAGAATGCGCTTTATCTCTCTGTTAGACACTTCCGCTTGACCATTTGTTTGCGGATGATAGGCAGTAGCTACTTGATGATTCACATTATAACGCTGCATCATAGAAGTGAACTTACGGTTGCAAAAATGCGATCCTTCATCACTTATGATTACCCGAGGTGTTCCAAACCTTGTGAAAATTTGCTTATGAAGAAAATTTAGCACTGCCTTTGCATCATTTGTTGGTAAAGCTTTAACTTCGACCCATTTTGAGACATAATCGACTGCCAGCAAAATGTACTGATTATTGCAAGACGAGATAAAAGGCCCCATGAAATCGATTCCCCATACATCAAAGACCTCGACTTCAAGCATCACATTTAATGGCATCTCATCCTTCCTTGACAAATTTCCCACTCTTTGGCAACGATCACACCTTAAAACAAACTGATGAGCATCCTTGAACAAGGTGGGCCAGAAAAAACCTGCTTGCAGAATACGAGCTGCCATTTTCTCACCTCCATAGTGTCCACCATAAACCGTAGAATGGCAGTCTCGTAATATCCCCTCCGTCTCACAGAACGGGATACATCTCCTGATGATCTGGTCAGCTCCCTGTCTAAACAAATATGGTTCATCCCACATATACCACTTCACCTCATGCAGAAACTTCTTCTTTTGCACGGATGTCAAATTGGGAGGCATTATATTGCTGACAAGATAGTTTACAATATCTGCAAACCATGGTTCTTCCTCCTGAATTGCAAACAACTGCTCATCCGGAAAAGATTCATTGATTAACGTCCTATCTTGTGAAGTAGAATCGGGATTCTCCAACCTAGAAAGATGGTCAGCTACTTGATTCTCGGTACCTTTTCTATCTTTGATCTCTAACTCAAATTCCTGAAGTAAAAGCACCCAACGAATGAGTCTCGGCTTCGAATCCTTCTTAGAAACCAGATAGCGAATAGCTGCATGATCAGTGAATACTGTCACTTTCGTACCAAGCAGATAAGATCGAAATTTCTCAAAGCCAAAGACTATAGCCAAAAGCTCCTTCTCAGTAGTGGTGTAGTTCAATTGGGCCCCATTTAAAGTCTTACTCACATAGTAGACCACATGGAAGAGATTTTTCTTGTGCTGTCCCAGAACTGCACCTACCGTATAGTCACTCGCGTCACACATCATCTCAAACGGTTCTGTCCAATCTGGTGCTGTAATAATTGGTGCCGTGATCAAACTCTCCTTGAGAGTCTCGAATGCTGCCAAACATTCATCATCAAATTTGAAAGGCACATCTTTCTCAAGTAAATTGCACAACGGCTTAGATATCTTTGAAAAGTCCTTGATGAATCGTCGATAAAAACCCGCATGACCGAGAAAACTACGGATTCCTTTCACTGAATTAGGTGGGGGAAGATTTTCAATGACTCCCACCTTGGCCTTGTCCACCTCCAGACCTTTTCTAGAGACCTTATGCCCAAGGATAATGCCTTCACGCACCATAAAATGACATTTCTCCCAATTAAGCACCAAATTAGTTTCCATGCATCTTTTGAGTACGGCGCGCAGATTATTCAAGCATTCATCATATGAGTGTCCAAAGACGGAGAAGTCATCCATGAACACTTCGACGTTATTTCCAATCATGTCAGAGAATATAGCCATCATACATCTCTGAAAGGTGGCCGGGGCGCCACATAACCCAAACGAAACTCTACGAAAAGCAAATATGCCAAATGGACAAGTGAAGGTAGTCTTTTCCTGATCCTCTGGTGCAATACAAATCTGATTATACCCGGAATACCCATCCAGAAGACAAAAATACTCATGTCCCGCCAATCTGTCAAGCATTTGGTCAATAAAAGGGAGAGGGAAGTGATCCTTTCTTGTGGCTTTGTTCAATTTTCTATAATCCATGCATACTCTCCATCCTATAACTGTTCGAGTAGGGATGAGCTCATTCTTTTCATTTGCGACCACAGTGATACCTCCCTTCTTAGGAACACATTGTACAGGGCTCACCCACGAGCTGTCAGAAATAGGATAAATGATGCCTGCATCTAGCCATTTCAGAATTTCTTTCTTCACCACCTCCTTCATGATTGGGTTCAGTCTTCGCTGCTGTTCCACAGTTGGCTTACTACCTTCTTCTAACAGAATTTTATGCATACAATATGAGGGACTTATCCCCTTGATGTCTGCTATAGTCCATCCTATAGCCGATTTGAATTCTCTCAAAATCCTTAAGAGCTTGTCTTCCTCACTACCTGAAAGGTCAGCTGAAATAATAACAGGTAACGTAGATGAATCACCTAAAAAGGCGTACCTCAAGTGTTCAGGTAATGGTTTGAGCTCTAAGGTAGGCGCTTCTTCTATTGATGGTTTGAGCTTCCCTTTAGCGTTCTTGAGGTCAGAAGTACCAAGAGATTCAAATGGTATATCTAGCTTTCGCTTCTAGGGAGAAGCGTTCAGATATTGTAATTGCTCGTTGCTATCTTCATCATCACTGTCAAATTCCCCCACTAAGGCCTTTTCCAATGCATCAGACATTAGCATGTGATCGAGTTCCGAAGTAACCGCAGAATCAATCACATCCACTTTGAAGCACTCCTCATCTTCTGTAGGGAATTTCATTGCCTTGAATACGTTGAAGGTCACATCCTGATCTTGAACCCGCATAGTAAGTTCTCCTTTTTGCACATCTATCAAGGTACGGCCAGTTTCCAGGAAAGGCCTCCCCAAGATTATGGGAATCTTTTTATCTTCCTCAAAATCCAGAATAACAAACTCAGCAGGAAAGAAGAGCTTATCCACCTTGACGAGCACATCCTCAACTATGCCCCTTGGGTAAGTAATGGAACGGTCCGCCAATTGTAGCGACATGTATGTGGGTTTTGGATCAGGTAGGTCCAGCTTTTTAAAGATTGACAACGGTATCAGATTAATGCTTGCTCCCAAATCACAAAGGCACTTGTCAAAAGTTAGATTGCCAATAGTGCAAGGAATGGTGAAGCTTCCTGGATCTTTCAGTTTTGGTGGTAACTTTTGTTGCAGAACCGCGCTGCATTCTTCCGTGAGAGCAACGGTTTCAAGGTCATCCAGTTTCACCTTCCTTGAAAGAATAGTCTTCATAAACTTTGCATAACTAGGCATTTGTTCCAGAGCCTCAGCGAAAGGTATATTGATGTGAAGTTTCTTGAACACCTCCAGAAACTTCCCGAACTGTCTATCCAGCTTTTGTTGCTGCAATCTCTTAGGAAAAGGTGGTGGAGGATAGAGCTGTTTCTCCCCTGTATTAGCCTCAGGCAGAGTGTGTTCAACAGTAGTCTTCCTTGGTTCTGCCGCTTTCTCCCTTTGCTAAGATTCTTCATCTCGAACTTCAGCTTCGACTTCTTTTGCCTTTTCAGCTTCAGCTACTTTTCCAGACCTTAAGGTAATAGCCTTGACTTGCTCTTTAGCTTCCTTCCTGCCTGGTACTTCCGTGTCACTGGGAAGAGTGCCAGGTTGACGATTGAGCACTGCATTGGCTAATTGACCGATTTGATTTTCCAAGGTCTTGATAGAAACCGCCTGACTCTTGCACAACAGCTTAAGTTCCTCAAAATCAGCACTAGTAGGTGCAGCTGCACTTCCCTGTTGAGGATATGATTGTCTTGTAGCATACTGCTGTGGTTGCTGGAATCCAGGTGGGTTAAATTGTTTACTCACTCCTTGCTGATATGGTGGCTGAATAGCATTCTGATTATTTCCCCAGCTGAAATTTGGATGATTTCTGTTGTTAGGATGATAGGTCGCTGGCACAGGCTGCTGTTGTCGCTGATAATTATTCACATACTGAACAGATTCATTGACAAGAGAACACTGATCCGTAGCATGAGAACCTGCACAAAGCTCACAAACCATAGATATTTGATTAACTCCATACGTAGCCAAAGAATCAACCTTCATTGATAGCGCTTGGAGCTGGGCTGTAATAGCGGTGGCTGCATCAACTTCCAGAATACCTGCTACCTTGCCTGATGTCATCCTCTGAGTTGGGTTTTGATGCTCATTTGCAGCCATCGTCTCAATAAGATTGTACGCCTCAGTATAGCTTTTAGCCCATAAGGCGCCTCCCGCTGCTGCATCGAGCATGGGCCGAGATTGAGCCCCTAAACCATTATAAAAACCAGTGATTACCATCCAATCCGGCATTCCATGATGTGGATATTTTCTCAACATTTCCTTGTAGCGTTCCCAAGCCTCGCACATAGATTCTGTAGGTTGCTGCGCAAACTGAGTAAGAGCACTCCTCATCGCAGCAGTCTTTGCCATTGGATAAAACTTCACCAGAAACTTTTGCGCAAGATCTTGCCACGTAGTGATTGACCCAGCTGGTTCAGAATGTAACCAGTCTTTAGCTTTATCCCTCAGTGAGAATGGGAAAAGCCTCAACTTGATAGCCTCATCAGTCACGCCATTATACTTAAAAGTGCTGCAGATCTCGACAAAATTCCTTATGTGCATGTTGGGGTCTTCAGTTGCCGCTCCTCCAAAAGAAACAGAATTCTGCACCATCTGAATAGTGCCCGGCTTGATTTCAAAGGTGTTAGCTTGAATAGCCGGATGAAGGATGCTTGACTGAATGTCATCAATTTTAGGCCGAGAAAAATCCATAAGAGCTGGATCAGCTTGAACAATATGATCTCCCATATTTACTGGTTCTTTCTGCTCGGTTCCTGAATCCGAATCCTCAAAATCTAACTTCTCCGGTGTATCAAGAACTTCGTCTTTCTCCTCAGCTGTATCTAAGGTCCTCTTGCGAGCACGAGAACGAGTTTGCATAAACGCACTAAAGTACCTGAAACACAACCGAAAAGAGTAATTAACTACTACGTCCTAATCACCGAGTCCTAATGACCAATGATGGTAAGTACATAAACTAAACAAATACGCCGAGTCCCCGGCAGCGGCGCCAAAAAACTTGTTAGGGCGAAGTCACGCACTAATATTCACGCAAGTATACGCGTTCGCAAGTAATATAGAATACTTTCTAGTTCGTTCCCTCAGAGACTCAGACTAAGTTATTGTCTAATTTAACTCACTCACCAATGTATGATTACTTCTCAATGTTAAGATAATAACACTTAAAATTGTTGATTAAATATTAACTATAATTAACTACTTAATTAACCACTTAACTAACACTGCAATTTATCAATAATAAAACACTCATGAGATCACAACTTCATTATTACTTCCTTCTATAGCCATAGTTATTACCTTTAGCATGTGACAGTGATGATATTAATCGAATAACACAGAACTGATAAAAGCCAACTTTCATTGTACTAATACCATTCTACCAAACATCCACAATTAAGATAGAAGCTGAATAGTCATCAATTATGTTGAGACCCTATATGTCTATAGAATTTGACAACACAACGATTTAAGCACAAGTTACTCCTTTTGATTACATAGGGCAAATAAAACTGTTAGAGTTACCCACTAATCATGCACAACGTACATGAACCTATGCTAGCATGGCAAGTTCTAAACCTCAAGATCCACTGTCGCTTCACAAGAGATTAACACCCTATCTTATATGTTCGCGACGCACATAAGACGAATACGCACAACCTATACTAGATATCATGCAATCATCACACACTAAAGTATTAAACAATTAACTAAAGAATTCCATAATAAATCCATTGCAACCCCATGATCACGATTAGCCCATAACAGAACTTATCGCCATCATGGGTTCATATGAAATCATGATAAACGAACACAAGAAAATAACAACTAAACTAATTATATTAAAACAGAGTACGTCACAAGAGTAAATAAGTCAAAGCAAGAAAACTAGCATCCAACGTTACAACAAAACAAGAATCACAAGAATATATGCTTCCTCTTCGTTGCTGTGTGCTAAATCGGTCTTCTTCCTTATCTCCTTCGCTTCTTGCAAAACACAATCTAAAACATAATCCCTTCTTAATACCTTGTGAAAAAAGTCTCAAATCTACTTATATAATAGTCCCATAAAACTCAGATTACATAGAAGTTGGAAGCCAAACAGAAGTAGAAGTCTAAACTAATTCAGCTTTTTCCCCGACCCTGCGCAGCCGCTCAGCATTTCTGCGTGGGCGCGCGGCCGCTCAGCATAGCTGCGCGGGCGCGCAGGACCCTACTGGAAAATTTCCAGGTTTGCTCCGTTTCTTCGCCGTAATCTGCCCGTTCTTTTCCTCTCGCAATGGTGAACACATGCCAAGGCTTATTCTTGATGATTCCTCCTCCGAAATGCAACTAATACCCTGAAATGCATAAACACTAGAAAAACGCATCAAATACACAAAATACTTGATTTCAAGACACCAATTTAAGCCATTTTAAGACGTTCTAAGTGATATAAAATGCCACTTATCAACAAGTCATTCACTTTTACTATGAATACCCAGGCTTCTCGATACATATACATACTTACAATTTTCGAGATCTCAAGTGACCTAGCCTTTCAACCAAAAACCGATTTCTCTCTCAGTTTCACTCCTTTCTCAAAAATTCTTTTTACCCATTCTCACTCACTAAACTACAATGGCACAAAATACTGTTAGAGAAACTATCCCAGAGAAATGAACAAACTATTTAGCTTTTACTGATGCTAACCAAGCCCCTGACAGTTTTAAGGGGTTTGTGAAATTTATGTCTGAATCTTACATTGCAGGAGCCTTGACTGCTAATCCAGTGTTGTACTTGGATGTGTTGCATGCATTTTGGACTACAACTGTGGTGAGGACTGTAATGAATGATAATTCTTTATCAATGGTGGTGACTTGCTCAGTTGGAGGACAACAAATTGAGTTTAATGAGAAGAATGTGAACCTAGCTTTGGGATTGCCCACTGGAAATATGGTGGATGTGCCAACTTCTGATGAGCTGATTGAGTTTCAGGACTTCATCAACTATGGTGGAAGAATCAACTTATCAAGCCTGAACGAAACTAATCTAAGGAAGGAGTGGTAATTCATTTTGATTCAGTGGTGAGAGCCTTCACATGCAGGAAGACAGGATATGACAACATTTCAAGTATGGTGTAAAAGTTGGTGTATTCAATTGCCCACAACAAACACTTGAATGTTGGTCTGTTGATCCTGGAAGAACTTGCAACAGGCTAACTATGCCCCTATCAGCTAGAGTTAAGGAAATTTTCTTCCCTAGATTTATTATGTCCACTTTAAATAATAAAGTAGTAGACATACACCTATTGAATGGTATAGATAGTACTAAAATAGGCAATTGTAAGCAAATGTCCAAAATAATATTTGGCTCACTTACTACAAAGAATAAGGTAAATGTAGGTATGAAAATCACTCCATTTATGTTGGAGAGGTTTAGGACTTACCCTTACCCTATGCCTGACATGAGATCTAACATACAATTTAGCACAACTATGATCCCTGAACCTGTGGAAGCACAAGCACATGAACACCAACAGGGATCTTCCCAAGCTGCAACCATTCTTTCAAAACCCTTAGAAGCTAGGGAACCAACCACCTCATATTCTCAAAAGGATGAGGTTAGTAAAAAGAAGAGAAAGGGGGCAACCTTAACTGTTGTAACTGAGAGTGGTGAGGATTTAGCTGAAAAAGAGTCACCTCTAGAAATGAGTAAGCAAACTGAGCTGACCACTCTAGCCACCTCTGCATCCTCTCAACAGGATGCAGTTGTAAAAGCAACCAATAGTGAGTCTGCACAGCCTGCACAAGAAGCAATTCAAGTGTATGGTAGGAGAAATAAGGAAGACACACACAGTGAGGGCACATCTTTTGAAGCTCCCTCATCCATTCAGGGGGAGCTGCCAACAGTCATTTCTGAACAACAACTTCTAAGTTCTCAAATTTCTTCTTCCCATACTGCACTTGAATCTGTTTCTCAAGTGCAACATAAATCAAGTGACTTGGTTCTAGAAACCTTGCTCACCACCCAGACACCTCATTTAGATGGTGAGAGGCTACTAGCTGGGGTAGACCTTGATGACACCATCACAAACATGGGGGATTCATCAGTTTTCACTGAAGACCCCATTGAAACTCAAAATGCACCTTCATGTGCCAATCAGTCTTCATAGACTGTAAGGTTTGAGGGTAGTACTCCTGAGGGGAAGCTACCTAAATCCTCTCCAATTAAATTGGAGGTTCCTCATGTAGGGACAACTCCCCTCAGAACCCTAGCAGAAATTGCCTTGACAGTTGATGCTAGAAGTACAATTGCCAATGATCCTGTCATAGGGGAGGAAAGTATAGCACATTTAGGTGCTAGTGTGTTACAAGATACACAAGGGTTTGAGACTGGTGCACATGACAGTAACCTAGTCAAATCCCCTCCAATTCAATTGGAGGTTCCCACACATAGCGAGGAACAACAACTAGCCATAACCACAGAGCAATGTGTGAGTAAATCGTGACTTCAGTCACATGTGTTTCTGAACCATCAACCTCACAACCTTCAACTTTCCAACCTCAACAACCACACATTATATCTTAGTGGGTGCAAGAATGGGCTCTCAACCAACTTCTGTAGATGATCTACTAGTGGAGCAGATTTCTGGACTAGCCAACATCTCACAGCATCTTTTGACTTCAAATATGAGCAACCAGGATTATCAAGCTATCATGCTTACTTACAGTGAAGAGGTTGAGGAGTAAAAGGAAAAGATTGTTAATGATGATGAGCAAGATGGGAATGTGGATGCATGGCTGTCTGATGATTTTGCCTTATAAATGGATCAAGTTTTGGCCAGATTCAGAGAAGAATACATTACTATTCTGGGCAGCAATGCAAAAGACTTGAGTCCACAAGCTATCTATGATGCCATTATAGATGTATACAAGGCTCAGCTCAAAGCATTTCATCTGTTTGGTAAGGCTCTTGAAATCAAGCTTACTGGACATGAAGACAGAATCAGAAAACTGTGAATGAGAAGATCGACAAGATTATACCATCTCAAGAACAGATCTCTACTAAATTCAAGCATTTTATTAAGCAAATGGCTAGGATGGATCTTAACTCTCTTGAGAAAGAAGTCGGAAATCTCAAACAATCTTTCATCAATCTCCATATAATGGTCCAGCAGCAAATCACTCACTCTAATGACACTAAGTTCAAACTGGATCAACTTTACCGGAGCAGATATGAGCCTTCATCTTTGCTAATGAAAGGCATCAAACATGTTGTAGAAGAAAACTTTGGCACATCTAGCAGCTCTTATCAGCCCGGAACCACTTCAATAAATCTGCAAATTCAGTCTCTACAGACTCAAGTCTTAGCACTACAAGACTCTAACTCTTCTCTCACTACACAAGTACAGGCCTTGACATCTCTTGTCAAGAGCCAACAAAAAGATATCCAGACCCTGGTGGACTCCCATAAGCATCTTCAAATGCAGAATTCTATAGCTTTGGGAGCCATCATGGGCAAACTCAACATACCACTACCTTCTCTACCTGAACAGGTAAGGCCTGAAATCCCTACTCCCCTCCTCATGCCTTCTAACAAGACTAAGGGGGAGATAGAGGCTAGATTGGCACAATCAAGGTCATCTCAACAACAAGTCTAGGGTGCTGAAAAGAACTTAAGTCAAGAAGCTGATATTGGAATGGAGAGACTTTTAAAAGCAGCTGAGGGTCCCATTCTAAGCAGGGAGTTTGATGAATTGCTTAAGGCACTCATGACTTCTCTCAATGACAATTTCTTCACCTAAAAGAAAGCTTGGACAGGACAATAAACTCAATAAGGGTGATCTTGGTGATAAGAGATAACTTCAAGGAAAGAAGGATAGTGGTCAATATTATGACTTAGGGGTAGACAGATGTATGCAGGTGTCCCTCAACTGTCTTATCTCTAGGAGGGCATCTGAGTTAGATATTCAGATAAACAAAGTCATAGTAGTGATTCATGAAGACACTCTCTTGCCAACAGAATTGAAGAATGCACAAGTGGCTGCTTTTCCAGAAGTTTATCTATAGCCTAGCAAGAGAGTGGCATACATCTTTCCTACTACCAAACACTTCAAACACTTTCAAGTTCCTAAACAGTTTGTCATGGCCAACAAGAAGCTTATCATGACTCTTAAAGCTGGGCTGAAATAAAAAATGAACAAAACTATTGAAGATGAGGAGGTGATACAGCTGTTGAGAAGATACTTGAATAATGCAGAAGCCAACTTGCCTAAAACTCAAATCAATAAGGATGATTTGGATGATGATGAGCAGAAGAAAGATGATCAAAATCCTTCCTGCTCAAATCTAAGTCAATCCAATAAGCCATCTGGCAGCAAGGGTGGAGATAAGAAGAAGGAGGTTGACAAGAAAGATGAAGAAAAGAAGAGAATAGGTGAGAGGAGAAGCAAGAAGCTTCATGATGGCTCAGAACCACACCAATACCTAAAAATCCAAACACAATTAGGTCAAACCTCAGCTCAACCTACAACATCAACTATCTCAAACATCAAATCACCTCAAACCTCAAAGCCAAAATTTATGTACAAACAAACAGCCAACTCTTTCCTAAAAATTCCAATCACCACAAGCCAAACAAATCTCAAGAAAATGACAACCCTACGTTTAGCCAAACCCTCACTGAAAATCAAGCACAAATCTATTGGGAGAAAGCCTAAGAAAGTTAAGCCTACAAAGAAAGAAGAAGTCACTGAAAGGGCCATCTGGAACTGTTTTAAGGAGTCTGAATTTCTACCTCTAAACTGGTGCACCTCAGATGAAGATTATTTCCAACATCTAGCTGAAAAATAGTTAGAGTCTGGGTTGTTTCCATGAGAGAAGTGAGAATTTATTTTGAAGATGGGTCCTTCACTTTTCTTGGCAATGACTTAATAGATTGTCTGTCACCAACAGAAATTAAAAGTGATAAGTTTGCTAAAGGACAAGGACACTGCTGCAAGGGCATAGAGATCGGTTCTAGCTGAATGGTTGATTGAAAGGGAGGAAACAAAGAAAATAAATGAGGCTGAAGCTGAAGAGAAAAGGAGGAGGTATGATGAGGAATTAGAGATGTATATAAAAAGATCAGAAGAGCTAAAGGCCAAAGGAATGAGCAAAATCTCCAAAGATGGGAAATTTCTAAACATTAAAGCTGGTGGATTCTCAAGGTTTAGAATAGATTTTCTAGACAGTGGTTACCCCAAGGTAGCAAGATAAAAACTTATGGAAGCTCTAATTGGAACACCTATCATAGAAGAACTTGAAATTCTAGATCACTTGAAGGATGTTCTTAAGGAAGAAGCAGATACAAAAACTATCTTTACCTGATACTTGTAACCATTGAACCATGTAAATCTTATGTTGTACAATAGTTGTAATTCTATCAAGCTTTATGCATTAATTTTATTTTCTTAGTCTTGTTAACATGCATGAACTTGTGTTAAGCAATCTTCTCACAAATTGGGGGAGATTGTTGTGCAAGACATGCATGTACCTTAACAAGACTAAGACAATTTGTCAACCCTAAGTAAGTTGGATTGTTATCTAAATTTGTATTTTGTACTTGTAACACTTAAAGTCTGTAAAAATGTCAAAGGAGCAGAATGAAGTCTTTTTCTATAAACAGTGTCAAGCCTAAGAATTCTATCTGGAAGAAGATCAAGAAGATCATGCCTTAGAAGAATTATGAAGAAGCTTGGAGTTGAATAAATTTGTTTTAGGAAAAATATTCTAAGTCAAGATCTCTACAAGTCACAGATTTAGTGTTATAGAGAAGTCATTCGAGAACTCAAAATGACTTATCGAGAAGTCAGGAAAGGCACTAGAGAACTCACAAAGATATCGACAAGCCAAACTGAAGAAATGGAGTTTGGAGATATCGACAGAGTTATCGACAAGTCAACATTCATTAGAGAACTCTGAGTTATCGATAAGTCAAATTTCACTAGAGAACTCAGAGATATCGATAAGCCAAAATTCACTAGAGAACTCTGAGTTGTCGATAAGTCAAATTTCATTAGAGAGCTTAGAGATATCGATAAGCCAAAATTCACTAGAGAAATCTGAGTTGTCGACAAGTCAAATTGGACTAGAGAACTCTGAGTGATCGATAAATCAATAAGTCATTAGTGAACTCATAGATATCGATAAGTCAAAGTGAAGATATGAAGACTAGAGATCTCTACAAGCCAAATTCTCTTATAAAGAACTCAGAGACCTCTACAAGTCAAATTTTCTATGGAGTATTAGAGATCTCGATAAGTCAATATACTTATCGAGATGTCAAGTTCTCTTTATACCAAATGGAGATCTCGAGGTAAAATCTCAAAGTACAAAATTACAGATTAGTTCAATATCCAAGATTAACCATCGACAAACAATCCAAATAGCTGGATTGACAAGTCTACAAAAAGTAGCTTGAAGGATGTGCAAGATCAATGGTGAAGATTAACTGACAAAGGAAGATCAAGATAATCACAGGATGCTAAAGATATGCTAAGCCAGAAATAGAAGATATACTTTTCTATAAATGGAAATGACAAGTGACTGTTTACAAAAGCTAATAGCATGTTTTATTGCACACTGTGTAAACCAGCAGTTAACTGAGTTATAAAGTTAACACTAGTCCTTTAGTCAGTTGTAACAATTTAGAAAAACAAATCTTGTAACTCTCTCAAGAAGAAGCTAAGCTCTTTATCAACAAAGAGCCTAGAAATTTTGTAGCAAAACATTCTTAATTTTAATATAAAATTAAGTGAGTTTTGAAGATTGTGTTCTTTATTTTCTGCAAGCTTAATTTTTGCATGAACACATTTTTACAACAAGATTTAATTTACTTTGTTTAACCATAAAAGATTCAAGAAAAGCTCAAAAACAGTAAAACACATTCACCCCCTGTATTGTTATTCATTTCCTAACAAACTCCAAATTAACAAAGTGGATAAACTGATGCATTTAATATAGACCTACCTGCGTAGAAAGCATTATCCTCACATAAGTTGAAAGACCCTGCAGTATGAATCTCGACAATTAAGAATAACAAATCATTTTGATGGCAAATTAACAAATATGATTTCAACTTACGAACTTGTAACAAATCCCAAACTTGAAAAGGCACATAATCAGGTGTCATGAAGACTGACAATTTATTAAATACTCCAATCAGGTGTCATGAAGACTGACAACTGTGCCACAAATCTTTTATGCAATAACAATGTACTAGTATGTCTATCCACACATATCTTTATGAATGGAACGAGCCAATTCAGTTAATCCATGAACATGCAGCCTTATCTTGATCACATCCAATGGAAAATGAGAATGAATTTAAGGACATTTATTGTGTTTTCTATCATTAAACCCCTTAAACTCGGTATAACAATCAATATTAACACCTGAAAAACATAAAATAGGCAATATATAAAGCTGCAACTTATGTAAAAATTAAAAATGACATGGGAACACTTAGATTAACATGTCTAAGAAATGGGAAGTGCATCAATCGAATCACTCCAAAAATCTCTTTATGTAAATACTTATTAGCTTTATTTGAAGAGTCTTTAACAAGTTATCCTATACTAAACACGGGAAGAAGGGGCTCCATTAGCTGTACAAAACCTTAAAAAATATGGATCATATAAAAGGCATCTCTAATGAAACAGGGGTCAATAAATAAAGAAATAAAATATGCTACTAAAAATATATATTCCATATATTAGTGACCCGACCTCGAGGATCCAAAATCATCTCTTTTACCCTCTCATAGTCCTCTGAGAAGACTCTTGATAGTACTTTGGCTTTCAAAGATCTCCCCCTACATCAAGTCTCCTTCTCACCCATCTTAGAAGTTGATTATGCTAAATGTGTTCCATCAATCTTGTACTTCACCTTAATAATAATATCTTCATTTATACCAAGAATATTATTGAACATAAATTTAAACGCATGCTTATATTCACAAAAAATCCAAAAAGATTAGTACACCATATATAATTAACATATGTGTAAACACCATGAGAAGAAATTCAATAAAATTGTACATTTATGCACAAACAAATCAAAAAAATACGTGAACAAAATAAATTATTTGAAAATAAAAATAACACACATACCTTAATAGCAGAAACAAGATCCCCAACTCAAGAAAAAATAACACACATACCTTAATAGCAGAAACAAGATCCCCAACTCAAGAAACTTTCAGATCTGTGGAAAGAAAGAAGATTTTAAAAAAATGCAAATAAATTATAGATGGGTTAATTGAAAGTTCAAACATGAACCCAAACTTGCTAATTATAAATGGGTTAATTGAAAGTAAACCAATAAATTAAAGATGGGTCGAACTAATCTTGCTATATGTTCATAGAATGGGGTTGTGTAGTGAAATTAGGGGAAAAATTAGGGTTCATGCTTGAAGGAGGGAGAGCTGAGAGAGAGAATGAGATAGTGAGAAAGAGAGAGGGGGCCGGAGAGTGAGTGAAGCAGAGAGAAAGTGAGTGGTGAGAGAGAAAGAGAGTGGGTTGGGGAAAAGGGGGAAGAGAATTGGAGATAAGGGGGAAATTAGAATTTTGGTTGAAGGGGGAAACTTTTGTTGTAATATACAGTAAAGTATCAATGTGATAATATATTTTTACCGAGTTTTTTAAAAAAAAATTGAGATTAGACAACAGTCATACTTTTAGCCGATGTAAGTGTTTTTTTAAAAATAAAGATTAGACAACGATAATATTTTAAACTGATGTCTCTAAGCACTTTAACATCGTTTAAAAATCAAGCGATGTTAAAATATCTTTTAACATCAGTGGCTTTTTATACCGTTGTTAAAAGGGTGATGTATTTTGCTCAATTTCTTGTAGTGGTATCTATTCTCTCAATATGACTTCTCGATAAGCAAACCTCAAATGTTTATTTTGAGTTCTCGATAACTTATTTACCTTTTACTATAAATACCCAGACATCTCAACATACACCTCTTTACGCCTTCGAGTTCTCTAAGTGACCTAATTTTTCAAAATCCAAACTGTTTTCTCTAATTTCAAGCTCTTTCTCTCTAATTTTTTTTACCCACTCAAATTCAAACTCTTCAAATGGCATTAACCATAGCTACACCTTTCATCCCAAAAGAGGGCACTGTTAGGTCACACAATACTGTAGAAGGGGGTTGAATACAATGTTTAATACAATCAAATCGATTTCGAACACAAGTAACAGTAAACAGATATATTCAATATAATAAACTCTGTTATAATGGAACTGTTCTCTCTCAGTGATGAACAAATATCACAAGAGCTGCTAGGTTACAATGTATGATCTTCTCGATAATGATAACACATATAGTGTAAACCTATGTATGTGTTTATATAGTACACAGTTACAAGATAACTTCTAATTAATATGGAATATAATTCTGTCTCCTAAAATATATCAATCAGATATCTTATACAAGTCTTCTTATCTTCTAACTCTTTCCATGCATATCTTCTTTTGTATTAGTCTCGATCTTCTATCCTGTAAATCAGCTTCCTTTCTTAACTATAAGTCCTCCCGTACTTAAGTTCTGATATCTATCTTCTGATATTTATCTTCTGATATCCTTAAGTTCTGACTTCCAGTAATTACTAATTCCAGTAAGTACTGATATTTCCTGTTTGTTAAGATCTGAAAACTAAACATGAAACATATTAGACATGACATCTCAAATATATCTAACAATCTCCCTCAACTTGTAAATTGTGCAAAAATATACAAGTTAATAGATTTGATGATGTCAAAAACATTTAAGTTTAAATGCAATGAGAGTTTAATAAGACTATTAACTACAACTTACAATCCTTGTAGCTTTACCAACATCACTGGATCAATCTGAATCCATTATGTTTCTTAACAAAATCTTTTATCAGCTTATCTTCAGCTTTTCTCAGAACTTCAACTAACTGTGCTTTGACCTGCTCAGTTCTTCATCTTTACAGTCACCAATTTGATAAATGGCTGTTCTGAGAGCTTGAATTGATGTTCTTTCAAGTCCATCACCAAGTCTGATAACTCTAGGATGTGAAGAGTTTTCATTATAACATAAGCATCTTCCTTTCAGAATAACTTCCCCTTTAGCAGAGTTCTTCAGCATATGAATTTCTCTTCCATCATCTTCAGTAATCATTGATATATACTGAGAAGCCTTTGTACCAGAGATTCTGAGTAGATCTCTTGTAGCCTTCAAAATGTATTCTGACCATCTTCTTGTAATATCAGATTTTACTTCCAGAAGATAGTGAATATGTTGAAGTTCTCTAACAGACTTCTTTAGCACATCAGTATCAGCTAGTCTGTAAGTTAGTCCATCATTGAGAAATAAGATAAATTTCTCCTTTAGATTATCCTTATCTTGAGCATCTATCACAATTTGAGCAGACATCACTTTGTCAAGGTGCTTCTGTTTGATTTGTTCATATGGTTTGTCTGTCAATATGAAAGGATCTCTTAGAGTAACTTCTACTCCTGTTTGTATCTTCTCTTCATCAGAACCTAATCCAGCTCTATCTCTAGGTTTCTTGGCTCTCAACCCAAATGTTGCGAGTTGATTAATCATTAGATTGGACTTTGGTTCAACTGGAGTAGCTTTCTTCCATAACAACTTCTTCTTAGCAGCAATTGTCATCTTTTTCAAATCAACTTGAGCAATGTCAGTAGTTGATATCTTGATAGCTTGATCAGAATTTGTTGTTTCTTCTGTAACTTGATGTTCTTCATTCTGAACAACTTGAGTAGTGTCAGAGGTCATTTTAGATTCTTCAATTAACTTTCTTCTTTTCAGAATTTGAACAGTTTCATCTTCTATCAAATCATCATCATGCATTGTAGTTTGATAGACTGGAATGGAAAAACTTATCTTTTTCTCAATCTTTAAAGGTTCACCAACCTTCTCTTTTCCCTTTGACTTAGGATCAATCTCATTTTATGATCTAGTCTTGGACTTTGAAGTCTCAGAATTGACTTTTCTTTGATCACAATGCCTTTTTCCTTAGGCCTTGGAGGTTTCTTTGCATCAGAAGCTTTAGACTTAAGATTTGTCTTCTCAGCTGCAAATCTAGCTTCTTCCTCCTTGAGAGTTTCCAAATCCATTCATGGATTTTGTTTCAGAAATAATCTTCTTGCTATCTCCTTGTTAGATATATTTGATAATGTCATGGCTAATATAATTTATGTTTAGATTTCAGATCTTACTTAACAGGACAAATCAGTACTTATTCGTTGATCAGTACTTATACTGGAAGTCAGGACTTAAGGATATCAGTACTTATATTATCAGGAGATAATCATTAGAAGTTAGATATCAGAACTTAAGTGCTGAAGGACGATCAGATAAGGACAGTAGCTGATTAAAGGAAAGAAGATCAAGATAAACATAAGAAGAGATATGCATGAAGAAGGAGTTCCGTGAAGAATGGAATACTTGGAAGAAAAGATATCTGATTGATATATTTTAGGAAGCAGAATTATATTCCATATCAATTAGCGATTATCTTGTAACTGTGTAGTATATAAACACAGACATAGGGTTTACACTATAAGTGTTATCATATTCGAGAAGATTATTCATTGTAACCCTAGTAGCTCTCGTGATATTTGTTCATCGCTGAGAGGTAACAGTTCCATACTGTAACAGAGTTTATTGTTTCAATAAAGTTTGTTTTCTGTTACTTAAGATATTAAAGTTCAATTTGATTGTATTATACACTGTATTCACCCCCTCTACAGTGTGTGTGACCTAACAAGTGGTATCAGAGCCTATCTGTTAACACACATACAGTTAAAGATCCAAACACAATCATGTCTGACACAGAAACTCCAACTAAGCCTACCAAAACTGAGGAACCACCAAAGACACAAATTCAGAGTCGGTATGAGACCATCAGAGTTCCCATACTGAGACCATCTGAATATCCCATATGGAAGGTAAGGATGACCATGTTCCTGGAAGCAACAGATCCAGAATACCTTGATAGAATCAAGGAAGGGCCTCACAAACCAACCAAGCTTGCTGTTGCAGTTGCAGGTGAAGCAGCAAAGACTGTACCAAAGGAAAAGAGTGATTATACTGCTGAAGATATAGCATCAATTGCTAAGGATGCTAAGGTACGACACTTACTGCATAGTGCCATTGATAATGTAATGTCAAACAGGGTAATCAACTGCAAGACTGCTAAGGAGATATGGGATGCTCTGGAAATAAGGTGTCAGGGAACTGACACAATTAAGAAGAACATGAAGACAATACTCACTCAAGAGTATGAACACTTTGAGTCAAAGACTAATGAGTCATTGAATGATTTATATGATAGATTTTTCAAACTTTTGAATGATTTGTCATTGGTTGATAAAGAGTATGATCTTGAAGATTCAAACCTTAAATTCCTGTTAGCTCTTCCTGAATGCTGGGATTTGAAGGCAACAACAATAAGAGACAACTATAATCTTGATGAAACAACTCTTGATGAAATCTATGGAATGCTCAAGACTCATGAACTTGAGATGGAACAAAGAAGCAAGAGGAAAGGAGGAAAGTCAAGGACAGTTGCTCTTAAGGCTGAAGAAGAATCCCCCAAAGCAGCTTCCTCAAGGAAAGACAAGGGTAAAGCTCTTGTTATAAAGTCTGATACTGAGTCATCAAGTTCTGAAAGTGATGATGACTCAGATTCTGAAAGCTTTCCTGAGACTGATGCTGATGAGGAGATGATGAAGCTGTGTGCTCTTATGGTGAAAGGAATCACAAAGATTGCATACAAGAAGTTCAGAAAGGGAAAGAAGTTTTCCAGGAAAGGCATAAGTTCTGATAAGAAGAATTTCAGAAGATCTGAAGGCAAAGGAGGAAAGTCTGACAGAGGAGATTATACCAATGTTAAATGCTATAACTGTGGTGAGAAAGGCTACATATCTCCTGATTGCAAAAAGATAAAGGGTGACAAAGGCAAGGCTCTTGTCACAAAGCAGAAAAGCTGGACAGACACCTCAGACTCTGAAAGTGAGGAGAACTATGCATTAATGGCAAATGCTGATAAAGAAAGTGCTGAGAGCAGTTCTGAAGCTGCTGAAACAAAGGTACCTCAGACTACTTATGCTTTTCATACTGATGATATTAATGAGTTGAGAAGATATCTTAAAACCATGTTTGTTAGTTATAGAGATCAAACTTTAACATGTGAAAGATTAACTTCTGAAAATCTTGGTTTTAAGAAAAGAAATGATTTCTTAGAAAAAGAGTTAGTCATGTTTCATCAAACTCAGAAGGATAGAGATGATGCTTTCTATGTTAGGGATGAAGTGCTAAAAATGAATGAATATCTAAAAACTGAGTTAGAAAAGGAAAGAGAGATTATCAGAACTTGGACTAATTCTGGCAAAACAACTCAAAATTTGCTAAGTAGTGGAAACTGGAAAGAGGGCTTAGGTTATGGAGAGGATAAGAATGATAAAGGAACTGAAGAAATTAAGCCTGTTGTTAAGCAAAAGCCAAAGTTAAAACCTGTTAAGTTTGTAACTGTAAAGTCTGAAAATGAGAAATTAGAAATTAAAGAGGAATTAACTTCTGACAAACTAAAACAGGAAAAGGCAGCTGAAGTAAACATAGGCTTAATGACAAAGAAGCAGCTTAAGCATAAGCTGAAAGATGTTAAGAATGCAAACAAGATAAAATCACCTAGGAAAAATAGGAATGGAAAGGAAGGTGTGAATAAAAGCAATAATTATAAACCTGTTCCTGATGCTCCTAGGAAAACATGTCATAACTGTGGAAGTTCTAATCATCTGGCTTCTTTTTGCAGGAAGAATAAGAATATTAACTCCTTACCTTCAAAATCAGGAGTTAAGAGTCAGTCTGTTAGATACAAACCACAAAATCCTTGTTTTCATTGTGGTAGTTTATGACATTCCATTAATACTTGTAAGGAATATCATAGTTTGTACTATGATTATTATCAAATAAAACCTTCTTTGAAGAAAGTTTCTATTGTTCCTTCTAGTGTAAATTCTGATTCAAAGTCTGATAATGTAAGTTCTGAAAAGAAAAATGTTAACATAAACTCTGATGCTAAATCCGATGCAAATGTTAACAAACTTAATAAGACCAAAGGATCCAAGCAAGTCTGGGTCCTTAAAACTAATAATTAGTGGTCTTTGTGATTGCAGGGCAACAGGAAAAATATTCTAGTTCTGGACAGTGGATGTTCAGGACATATGACTGGAAATAAGGCCCTGCTATCAGACTTTGTAGAGAAAGCTGGCCCAAGTGTTTCCTATGGAGATGGCAACATTGGAAAAACATTGGGATATGGCAATATCAATCTTGGGAATGTCATAATTAAAGAAGTAGCTCTGGTCTCAGGACTTAAACACACTCTGCTGAGTATAAGTCAAATCTGTGACAGAGGTTATCATGTTGATTTCTTTGTAGAACACTGTGAAATTGTGAGTAAATCTAAAGGCAAAGTTGTTCTGAAAGGATACAGGCGTGGTAACATTTATGAAGCTAAGCTTTCAACAAGTACTGATGGTTCTGCAATCTGTCTGATGAGTAGAGCATCAATTGAAGAAAGCTGGAATTGGCACAAGAAACTCTCTCATTTAAATTTCAACAATATAAATGAACTGGTCAAGAAAGATCTTGTGAGAGGATTGCCAAAGTCAGTATTTGCTCCTGATGGTCTTTGTGATTCATGTCAGACGGCCAAACAAAGAAAATCTTCATTCAAGAGCAAGACTGAATCATCAATTCTTGAGCCTTATCATCTATTACATGTTGATCTATTTGGTCCAGTGAATGTCATGTCTATTGCAAAGAAGAAGTATGCGTTGGTCATAGTGGATGAGTTCACCAGATACACATGGGTGTATTTCTTGCACACAAAAAGTGAAATTGCATCTATCTTGATTGATCATGTCAAACATCTGGATAAATTACTAAAAGATTCTATGAAAATCTTAAGGAGTGATAATGGCACTGAGTTCAAGAATTTGATGATGGAAGAGTTCTGCAAAAACCATGGAATAAAGCAGGAATTTTCTGCTCCTGGAACTCCACAGCAAAATGGAGTTGTTAAAAGGAAGAATAGAACTCTCATTGAAGCTGCACGTACAATGCTTGAAGAAGCAAAGCTTCCAACCTATTTCTGGGCTGAAGCTGTGCAGACTGCTTGTTTTACTCAAAATGCAACACTTATTAACAAGCATGGAAAAACACCATATGAGATGGTGAAGAAAAAGAAGCCAAATCTGAAGTACTTTCATGTATTTTGATGCAAGTGTTTTGTTCTCAAGACTCATCCTGAACAGCTATCCAAGTTTGATCTAAAAGCTGATGAAGGAATCTTTGTTGGATATCCACTTTCCACAAAAGCCTTCAGAGTCTATAATTTGAGAACAAAAGTGGTCATGGAATCTATCAATGTCTCTTTTGATGACAAGAAGATTACTGGTCTTGAAGATTTCATTGATCATGATCAGCTGAGATTTGAAAATGAAGACTCAAATTCTGATACTGAAAATCCTGACAGTCTAAGTCCTGATACTGTAAACTCTGATGGATTAAACTCTGATGTTATTGAAACTGTGGTGACTACGTCAAAGGAAGATGCACCAATGCAGGGGGAGCATACTCAAGATCCTACCACATCTCAAGAAACATCAGAACATACATCTGGCTCTTCAAGTTCTGATTCGTCAAGTTCTGATAAGCCAAGTTCTGATAGTGCTGAAAATCTAAATTCTGAAGAATCCAACTCAGAGAGCATAGTTTCAGGGGGAGCATCAGAAAATGAAAATGAAGACAGCATGGATCATGGGGGAGCATCCAGTTCTAGAGAAAACCTTCCATCTGCAAGGAAGTGGACAAAGTCACATACACCTGATTTGATAATTGGAAATCCTGATGCAGGTGTCAGAACTAGAACAGGTACTTCAAATGAATGTCTTTACAATTCTTTTCTCTCTCAGACTGAGCCAAAGAAAGTGGAAGAAGCTCTTCAAGATGCTGATTGGGTGCAAGCAATGCAGGAAGAGTTAAATGAGTTTGAAAAAAACAAAGTCTGGACCCTACTGCCAAGACCAAAGAATAGATCTGTTGTTGGTACAGAGTGGGTATTCAGAAACAAAACTGACAGTGATGGTATAATTACAAGGAATAAGGCAAGGCTGGTTGCAAAAGGATATTCTCAACAGGAGGGAATTGACTATGATGAAACATTTGCACCAGTTGCTAGGTTAGAAGCCATAAGGATATTTTTGGCTTATGCTGCTCACAAAAAGTTTACTGTCTTTCAAATGGATGTGAAAAGTGCTTTTCTCAATGGAGAATTGGAGGAGGAAGTATATGTTGAACAACCTCCAGGCTTTGTAGATTCCAAATATCCAGATTATGTCTACAGGCTTGATAAAGCACTTTATGGACTTAAGCAAGCTCCTAGAGTATGGTATGAGACTTTAGCTCAGTTTCTTCTGGAAAGTGGATTCAACAGAGGAACAATAGACAAAACACTGTTCTACCTCAACCATGGAAAGGACTTACTTCTCGTCCAGATTTATGTTGATGATATTATTTTTGGGTCTACAAATGACAGACTTTGCAAGAAGTTTGCCAAACTGATGCAGTCAAGATATCAGATGTGTATGATGGGGGAACTTAGCTATTTTCTGGGCCTTCAAGTCAAGCAGAATGAAGAAGGCAGTTTTATTTGTCAAACTAAGTACACCAGAAACTTGCTAAAGAAATTCGGAATGCAAGATTGTTCAAGTGCATCCACTCCCATGGCCACTGCAACAAAACTGGATAAGGATACTGGTAAATCAGTAGATATTACTGATTACAGAGGTATGATTGGATCTCTACTCTATCTAACTGCTAGTAGACCTGATATCATGTATGCTACCTGTCTTTGTGCAAGATTTCAAGCAGATCCAAGAGAACCTCACTTAACAGCTGTGAAAAGAATCTTTAAGTATCTTAAAGGAACAGCTGATCTGGGATTGTGGTATCCTAGAGAATCAGATTTTAAACTAATAGGTTACTCAGATGCAGATTTTGCAGGTTGCAAAATTGACAGGAAAAGCACAAGTGGAAGCTGCCAATTTCTTGGAGGCAGATTGGTTTCTTGGTTCAGCAAGAAACAAAAGTCAATTTCCACATCAACTGCAGAAGCAAAGTATATTGCTGCAGGAAGCTGTTGTGCACAGATTCTTTGGATGAAGAATCAGTTACTGGATTATGGGTTAACTTATTTCAAAATCTCTATTTACTGTGATAATCAAAGTGCTATTGCTATGACAGGTAATCCAGTTCAACACTCTATGACAAAGCACATCAGCATCAGGTACCACTTCATAAGGGAACATGTGGATGAAGGTACAGTGGAATTGCACTTTGTTCCAACAGATCAACAACTAGCAGATATCTTCACAAAACCACTGTGTGAAGCCACTTTTACAAGATTGGTAAATGAACTTGGAATGGTTCCAGGTTCTTTTTCTAAATCTGTCTAGTTTTGTTCTGTTTCATTAGACTTTATGATCAGTATTTACAGAATGTAATCTCTTTGTGTATTCTGTGATTAATTGAAATATGCGTTCAAGTACTGATTGTTGTATGATATATGTTTCTAAACTCTGATAAGTGATATGTCTGTTTAAGTAACTATTCAATCCTATGAGGATAACTGTGCTATATACTGACCTAGTAGTCTTCAATAAACAGATGATTCCATATAAGAAGTAATTATTTCTATGGAAATCTTATGTCACAAGCAAATTCTGATAATTGAGCTTAGTTGAGTTTACTTTGTTTATCTTATTACTAAGTCACAAATTAAAATAATGCTACTCATCTGTTAAGTTCTGATACTAGTAAAACTGCTGAATGTACTAAGTGCTGATAAACCTCACTTATCAAAAGAAAAAGCAAAAAGGATCAAAGAATAAAATCAGGTACTCCTTTGAGATCTAGAGTAAAAATGTGGAAGGGACGACCCAAGTGCATTGCTGGTATTAAGTAAATATGCATTAGAAAAGCAAAATATTTTCTTGGTGACTTTTCACACTCTATGATTACTGGAGAAATACTCTGATAATAGTATAAATTCTGATAAGCAGTCGTGACTCACTTACACTGAGAAGCCACTGTAAAATAGAATTTAAAAAGATGCATAAAATTAGCACAAAACAGCTGAGGTGGACTCAAGCATGAACTCATTCATCAGTAGGTATTCAGGATAATGACAGCTCTTTAGCAAAATTTTAGTTATGCCTTATTTCTAAGATGTACTGAAGTGAATCAGACTTTACTCCTTGTCTGGAATTTAGCTTAATGCACACACTAATCACTCCATCTGAATGATGAAAATTACTGTGGTGGTCTATGTTGTTTTAGATAAACAGTCATTGTGTCATTTTGCACTAACTCTGAGGACAAGTTCTGGTTGCATATTCTGATGATTAAGTTCTGAAGAGTATAACTCAGAACTTGTATGAGGATTTACTTAGATAGGCATTCCTTTTTCGAGTTAAGAAATTATGTTCTGATGACTGTTAAGTTCTGATATAAGTCTAAGTTCTGATATTACAGTCTAATTCTTTACTTGGCTTATCTATGGATAAAATTTAATAACAGTCTCGGTTCAAACTAGAATATGTTGAAGTGGAAGATTAATAGTCACTATGTTTAGGGTTAATGATATTCGTACTTGAACAGTCCACTTTTACTTGTTTCTTGTGCGCATTCAACCATTTTTTTTCTCCTTCCAATAAATGTTATTCTTTTTCAAAGTCTGGGGAGACGAGGTAGAATTAATTCTACCTGTCAGCATTAAATACTTTTACGTCTCCTGGCATTCTCTTGCCTATATAAGCAGCCACTTCACATCAGCCTTCCCATCAAATTCTTTCTCACAAACTTACCTTCATACTTTTTCTTTCAAAAACGCAATGGTCAGATACAACATATTTTTGAACTACCAAAACTTCAATATGGAGCTAAGCTGTGCCGACTGGCAGCAGGAATGGCACGTCACGGCCATTCCTGAGAAGATATGGGACTCTGTCCTACAGGAGGTACTGACCCACCTCCTGTTCTTCTATATGGATTACCATCGCCATCTGGAGCGATTGGAGGAGGAAAGGCTGGAAGCTCTCCACCAGCAAGAGCGAATCATCCGACTCGCCATTCTATTTGTCGAGAGTAGGAAGAAGAAATGATTTAATCTCGTCTTCTTCCTGTTTTTCTTCATCATCAGCTTTGTCAGGCTTCTTAGCTAGGACTAAGGCTGTTGATGTTAGGTTTAGCAGCTTAGGGAAATCTTGTATAAATTCTGATGTAATCTCAATTTCATGAATGTATTCACTTGATATATTAATGAAATTTGTTTTTGTTTCAAGATTTTGTCTCTAAGATATTTTGTAATGCATTGATAAATCCTGATTGATATTCTGATGACCATATAAATTCTGTTTAAATTTAAGTTCTGACTTTCCTTTATCAGTACTTATTCATATGATTTATCTTGGTTATTTTCACTTGACTTATTTTCAGAATATTAATGTTGCAGTGAAAAATAATTCCATAAGTGGGAACGGCTTCAATTTTGAATTAAAACTGTTTCACCTTAATTAATGGCATATCTGGGTAATGGAACGGTTTTTTTCCTTGAAAACAGGCGAGTGGGTAAGTAATAATTACTGTTTTCTCGAGCCCAGTAACTATCCGTTATTACTGCATGTCTGACAGGTGTCCAATGGTAACATTTTTTTAAGAGTATAAGTACGACAGAGAGAGGATTTCTTTAATCTTTTATTTCCTTCATATTTTTTTCTCTCTACTTACTTTTACTCTCACTTTCTCTCATCTTCTCACGTTGATTTTTCATACAGACATTTTATCAAACACCTAAAAGGCACTTTTTCATCTAAATTTTTCACATGGCACCTAAGGATTTAATCATTGATGGAGCTAAGTTTGTTCCAAACAACTATGCTGCAATTCTTGATCATGCTGAAGCTCCATCTGAATTGCATTTTGTGCAAGATCTTATTGCACACAGTGAGATTGGGTATGCATTAACCCAGCCTTCAGTCTTTTCGAGCCAACAAGTTCTGACGTTTTGGCGGACTGGGCACTTTGATGATGGTGGTAAACATGGCACTCCCAGTATTGTTTTCGAAGTGGGTGATTCATCTTATACAGTTACTCCTGGTACAATACGCAGGGCTCTACATCTCCCAGAAGAGTGTACTTTTTCAATTCCAGAGGAATCAGCTCTTCAGGAGTTAATGGCTAATTTGGGATATGAAAAGAGTTTGGCAAAACTTGGGCAATTGAAACGGGCTCATATCAGAAGAGAATGGAGCTTCTTCTTCGACTGCATCACCAAAGCTTTTGAGAACAAATGTTCGAATTTTGATGCTATCCCAATTCTGAGTCAGCACATCGGGTATGCTATTATCAATCAAACTCATTTTGATTTTGCAACTGGTATAATTGGTTTTATTGGGGATAGGATGACAGAGGATAGGAATGTTGTCTATTTTGCTCGATTCTGTCAACTTATTTATACTTTTTGTACTGATGAACCTCAATTAGTCAGTTCTTCAACCACACCTTTTAAAGTTGCAAAACGCTACTTTAATGACCTGGTAAATGCTGACACTAAGAAATCAGTGGTTAGACCATTACAGATTCCTCAGTCTGTAAAACAGATCCTAGTAAATGTTGATCCTGATACTTATAGATCTGTTTACTCTGATGTCCAACCAACAACAAACACCCAAAAACCATCATCCTCAGCACCTACCACTCATTCTACTCAACCTACCCTCAGGACATATCTCAAATCCTATCTCTCCACTTCACAGACTGTTCAACCCTCATCCTCAGCACCTACTGTGAAGCCTTCATCCTCCAAGACAAAGAGGACAAAGACTGTTCCTCAAACACCTCAAAAGAGAAGGAGGATTGCCTTGAGAGATGAATCTGATACTGAGGAACAGGTTCCTTCTTCAGAACCTGTTGTAAGTGAAGCTGAGAAAGAGACTTCTCAGAGGGATTCTGGAATTGGGGGAGCTAGGCTTCTCAAGAGGCTTAGAAGAATGACAGTTCCTGACACTCCAAAGGAATCCAAATCAACAAAGAGATACAAGAAACAGAGGGCACACAGGCCAGTTTCAGATGATGAAGAGGAAGCAGCTAAGGAAGGGGATTAGGAATCTCTGATCTCACAAGACAAGGAATTTGCTCCAGTCACTTCTTCTCCATCAACTCCATCTCAGGAAGCTGTTTCTGAAAAGGCTAACACACCATATGTGTCTCCTGTTGATCCAGGCACAAGTGCTGATATTGATGTTCAAAACTTGGTTGTGCCTGAAGTAATTCTCTTAGAAGCTCCACCTGCAACTAATCCTTCAACAACACCTGTTACTGATGCTGTTCAAACTCCAGAGTTATCAACAACACCTTCTCTGTATCATGATGCTGATGATCAGACTTTAGGTGAGCATCAGGAATTGGCTGTTGATCAGAACTTAGAACCAGATCAGCAATTAGAGGATGCTGAAACCTCCATTGCTACTCACACTGTTGTCTTATCAGAAGATACTGATTCTTTAAGTTCTGATGCTGCAAATGCTGGAGATACTGGTGATGCTGCTCCAACTGCAGATGCTGATGCAGCAGGTCCTTCAGGATATGCTCCTCAACAGACTATTTTAAAGTCTGAACTGGTTAAGAAGTTTGTTACCGGAGAAGCACCAGTACCTTGGAGTGAAACTCCTGCAGGACAGGAGTGGACTAAGGAATGGAACTCAGTTTCATGTGTTCCAACTGAAAAGCATCTTGCTGAGCTCTTGACTAAAGCTGATGAAATGTTAAATTCTGATGATTTCAAAACCCATCTTAGAGTCACTGCATTGAGTACTAAACATCTACAAGGTCTTCACTCAACTACTCATGCAGAGCTACACAAGATTCAGGAAGAATTTATCAAACAGGAACAAGTTTGGAAAATTGATAAGAAAAAGTTCTTCCAACCTACCTTTGACAGGATTGCTTATATTGAGAAGACTCAAGATCATCAACAAACTCAGATTGATGATATTCTGAAAAATCAAGCTTCTCAGCAATCACAACTGACTGAAATCCAATCCTCAGTGGAATTGCTTATCTCTCTTCTACTACCTGCTGATGCCAAAAAGGGGGAGAAAGTAATTAAGTCCAAATGCAAGACTGACAAGACACTGACAGGGAAGGATGATGAAAAAGATGATCAAGGAAACCCTGGAATGGGTAGAGGTCATAGTCAAGGTAGAAGATTCACATCAAGAAAAGCTGAAATCACAAGTCACAGTACAAGTTCTGATACTGGGAAAAGAATAAGTTCTGCTGCTGGTAAAAGGATAAGTTCTGATGAACTTTTAGATCTTGATGAGGAAATGTCAAGACAGTTATTTCTTCAGGAAAATCCAGGAATGGACTTGGAAAGTTTAATGGAAGAAGAAGCCAGACTTAAATCAGAGAAAGTCACATCTAAATCTGAAGAATCTGGTAAAAAGACACTTCCAAAACTTAAAGGCATTGTGATCAAAGAAAGGACTTATACTGAAGCAACATTTGCTAGATCACAACCGCAGATAGATCCAAGATCCAAGGGTAAAGAAAAGGTTGGTGAACCTATCAAGGTTTATGTGCCTCCAGAGGATGAAGAAATTACTGATGAAAAGGATAATCTTGCTCTGACTTCAAAAAAAATTCTTAAAACAACCTCTGACATGGCTCAAGTTGTTCAGAGTCAAGAAATTATAAGTTCTGATATTCAGAAGAAGCAAGTAACCTCTGACATAGCTCAAGTTAACTTGATATCAGAAGATAGACCAAAGACACTCCTACCAGGATTCACTAAAGCAAAACAGACTCAACCTTTGAGGACTACTGCAAGTGGTTTTGAAGCTAGAGTAGTTACTGGAAAGGAAGCAAGAGATAAAACTGGATTGGGAAGTGCTGATGAAAGAAGAATACATAACACTACCAATGATCCAACTTCCTTGAGTGAACCAGGTATTGGAGCAACTCCTGAGAGTTTGAATCAACTGGAATCTGTACAGATGGTTTACCATACCTACTTGAAAGAATACATCTTGTTGTATTTCATGACAGATGGTAGGGTTTATCATATAATACAAAATGTCATTCCATTGAAGTATTTTGAAGAATTGGAGCATGTACTATTCTTACTTCAAGTGGATGACAGAATAACAGGAACTGCTGCAAACTATTTGAAAAAATAGATTCAGAGACAGAAAAGGCTTTATTCTGTTATGTCTGACAGCACATACGTTCCAAAGTACAGAGATCACAATGGTGATATAGTTGAAATGAAGCCCAACACTGCTAAGATTATAACTACCTTTCTGGGGTATAGGGCTGTTGAATTCAATCATGAGTCTGATAAAGCTTATTTGATCAGACTGGATCAGGATATAAGAAAAGCAAAGATCAATGATCTCAGAGCTGCAATCTTTCAAATTGGTGAAGATACTGCAGAGCTTAAAGATGCCAAAAGGAGAATGATTGATGAACTCAGATATGCTGAGAAATGTTTGTTGAAGAACTATCTCAGAACAACTCCTGACATCAGAGAGATCAGATGATGAAGCCAAGTCGAAGATCTACAACTGCTTAAATTCTGATATTTGTACAGACTGAAGTTGTTATCAGAAGTTGAATATTGGTAAAGCTTTAAGGACTGTAAGTTGTAGTTATCTAGTCTAATTCTCATGCATTTGTACTTAATGTTTTTGACATCATCAAATATCTGTTAAACTTGTATATTATGCTAATTTACAAGTTGGGGGAGATTGTTAGATATATTTGATAATGTTATGGCTAATATAATTTATGTTTAGATTTCAGATCTTACTTAACAGGACAAATCAGTACTTAACCGTTGATCAGTACTTATACTGGAAGTCAGGACTTAAGGATATCAGTACTTATATTATCGGGAGATAATCATCAGAAGTTAGATATCAGAACTTAAGTGCTGAAGGACGATCAGATAAGGACAGTAGCTGATTAAATGAAAGAAGATCAAGATAAACATAAGAAGAGATATGCATGAAGAAGGAGTTCCGTGAAGAATGGAATACTTGGAAGAAAAGATATCTGATTGATATATTTTAGGAAGCAGAATTATATTCCATATCAATTAGCGATTATCTTGTAACTGTGTAGTATATAAACACAGACATAGGGTTTACACTATAAGTGTTATCATATTCGAGAAGATTATTCATTGTAACCCTAGTAGCTCTCGTGATATTTGTTCATCACTGAGAGGTAATAGTTCCATACTGTAACAGAGTTTATTGTTTCAATAAAGTTTGTTTTCTGTTACTTAAGATATTAAAGTTCGATTTGATTGTATTATACACTGTATTCACCCCCTCTACAGTGTGTGTGACCTAACACTCCTCATCAAGTGTCTGGATTTTAGGATCTTTATAATAAACAGTAGTCTGCTTCCCTTTTAACTTCAGAGTTTGTAAAAACTTCTGAGAGTCTTTAGATCCTGACTGAATCAGAATATCAGAACTTAACATCAGACTTTGTTTATCAGAACTTGACTTGTTCTGTGTAGAAGATTTGCTAACATCAGAAATTACTTTCTGTGAAGATTTTCTTTGAACTTTTCCTTGACCTCTACTCTTATCAGAGTTTCCCTGGTCATCACCTTTGTCATCCTTCTTCTTCAGTATTTGAGTAGGTGAGCATTTGGACTTAACTACCTTCTCCCCCTTTGTGGCATCATCAGGAAGTAAGAGAGAGAGAAGAAGTTCAACTGAAGATTGGATCTCATCCAATTGAGCTTTCTGAGAAGCTTGATTAGCCATGACCTCATCAATTTGGGTCTGTTGCTTCTCTTGAATCTTCTCAATGGCTTCAATTTTCTCAAGAGTAGGTCTGACATATATGTTCTTGTCAAGCTTGATCTGTAGATCTAGCTTATCAACATGTTCCTTTAGGGTATCAACCTTTTCATGAGTAGAAGAATGTAGACCTTGAAGATGTTTGGTAGAAAGGCTATGATCTTGAGTTATGTCTTGAAATCAGCATTTGTGAGCAACTCATCAGCTTTAGCAATATGCTCTGTCAGAATTTTAGGGCTTGAAATAAAATCTAATTCATTCCACTTCTTGGTCCACTCCACACCTCTGTGAGTATCTTCTCAAGGAATAGGTGCTTCCTTTTCAACAAATTTCTTCACCAATGCTTCCTTGCCTAGTATGGGAACTGGAGTCTCAACAGAAACTGTAATAACTAAAATTTTTGAGACCTTCTAAAATGTTAATGAATAGTAACCCTAACGGACGGGAAAAACTTTTGAGCCCACACTATGTAGTGCATGAGAAAATGAGTTTCGGAGTTGATATTATGATTATACGTACCAAATAAGTGTATGTAAACGCTATTAGTTTTTGAAGAAAACCAACTTTGCAGAACGATCGTATTTACGAATCATCGAGGATCACGGGAATCATAATATAATTATAAGATTAAAACCCTATGGATTTATATTCAAGTATGATAATTCAAAATATAAGGAATAAATACGAAAGGAATTACGTCGCGAACCATTTACGAGTGAGTATTATGAAAACGCTTAAGCGACCGAGCGAACGCGTAAACGATTAAATAAACGTAACGCACTAACTAACCATGGTAAAAAAGTAACCATGGTTACTTTATCAAATAGTGAGCTAACTTAGGATGATCAAGCAAGCTAGCCAAATAGTGTGCTAAGGAAGCTAGCACATGTAGTTTAGCTTGTAAACTATCAAGCTACTTGGATTTGTCCCCAAGATTTGCAACAAGAATAAAATCCTAGGATACGAATTAGGAGAATATCAAATCAATATAAGATATCACCAATCCCATTTCCTAGAAACAACCAAGGAAGCAAGCATAAAAACCCTCCTTCTCTCCCCACTTGTTCCATTTGGCTATTTCAAGAAAAAGGAGGAATTCAAAATCAAAATCTCAAAATCTAGCCATGGTAAAATCATCCCATTAATTCTCAAGCTTCCTAACAACTAAACTAAGGTAAGAAAATTCTTTCATCTCTTTTTATCAAGGTTTGATGGGTAAAATAAAATCAAGAAAGTTACTAGTGAATAGTATGAATAGTAACTCTTCTTTGATTTCTTGATTTCAATTGTGGTTTTAGGTTCCAAAAATCATACCAAGCACTTTCAAGACTCCACCATCTTCAAGAACACATCTCAAGCTTTCAAGAAAGGTAAAAATCTTTGGCCCAACTTTATTTAAGATTCATTTTCAAGATCCATTTAATATGTAGATGTAAACCTAGTTTTAGAAGTGGTATTGTTGAAATCTTGATGTTTAGTTAAGTAGATGTGAGGTTGATTGTTGTAGTCTCAAAAACATGATTTTCTTGAGAGGAGTTTGTGTGTTGATGATGAGATGATGATTGTTGGTGGTTGTGTTAAGAGTTAGGGCGTAAACAAACCCCGATCGTAAACGTAATTCCATTAAATCGAACAAATCGTAACTTTAAGTTTCTGCAGAAAGTCCCGAAAATTTAAACTGTAATTTCTTGAAAAATAACCCTTTATTATTATAGAAAATGTTATAAGGATCGTTTAGGTGCTTGAATAGCTTGATTCCGATTTACGGATCAAAAGTTATGGCCGTTTTACTAAAAGTGATTTACGCGACAAAAACTGCTACGAATTATGAATTTTGAAAATATAAAGGATCGACTTAAAAGTATTCATAAATGATGAAATTTTTATAAAGAGTAACATATTGAGTTTCCTAACTTCCATAAAAATTTCAAGTGAAAATAATTATTTTCAAATTTTATAAAAATATCGGAGCCGAGACCGCGCGAGTAGAAACCGTATAATCCATAAGCGGAGCCGACGGCGATAATGAAAATGAACCTAAGATACTTAGAGAAATGAAGTGACCATGATGTGAATAAGAATTTAAATTAATAATAAGGGTAGTAAAAGTTGAGAGGGTGCATAATAAGTAGCGCATGAATGTGAGTCACCGTAAATTAGAACGGGACCTAACGAATTGTGTTTATAATTAATAGATTTCCTAGCGGAACCTAGAGCATCCTCCACCTCGAGATACCCAGGCAAGTTTACGAACCCAACTCCATTTACTGTTGTGTTGTGAAAGGATTGTTTTATTATCATTGCATAAGTACCATGTTTGTCATGATACATAGTTATTGAATTTTGCATGATATAGCAATGTTGTACGATAAGTATATATCGTGAAATGTTTAATTCCGCTATAAGCGTAACATATTATAATAAGACCGAGAGTCGGTCGGGATTTCAAGATAAAAACCCGGGAATCATTCCGGTGATATTATAGGACGATTACAAGTCCATAATAGTACGTTTTAAAAGGACTCAACGTCCACTTATGAAACATTAAAATACCTCGAACTTTTATTAAAACGACTTCCCGACGATCATATTCCCTCAACTATATTTTATTGTTCGAATAATAAATATTATATATCTATTCCTTTATTATGGGAGAAGTATACTCCAACGATTATTTATTTCAAACCCCATTAAACATTAAAGATTATTAATTTCAGAGACATAAACTAGTTGAGGAATATTATTTTAAATATTCTTTTACAAGAGTAAACTCATTCGAGGTTTAATTATTTATCGATTATCATTTAATTAATTATTATTTATTAAAGGGTTTATTTATGATTTAAAAATCATAGAACCGGGAGAGTACAATATGTACCTACGGACCTGTAGGAGAGTACAATATGTACCTACGGACCTGTGAAATGTGTGTATACCCGAAATGAGGACACATAGCCCGTATGCGGTAAGGGTGATAACCGGGATACGAAGGTGTCGTCCTTCTACTAGTAGAAAAGGTTACTTTTATCGCAGTACAACTGATCATCGTATGCGGTGGCTCCAATGAATGTCCTAATTCTTGCAATTGGAATTATGATGCAATACCGTAACCCAAGCCTAGGAGCTGGGTTTACTTTTAAGGTATTCGTAGGTTAATAAAATCCATTAAAGGATTGTTTTCATAAGAAGGTGTGTATCACCAAGGAAAACTAATTTCGAATAAAACATAACTATCATATATGATGTTTTACGTAAGTTATCATACAGTCATTTGCATACTGTACATTATTATGCTGGGTATTATAGTTCACACTTGTTTTCTTAAATTGACACAACACAACAGTGAATCAAGATGCCTGCCATGAGAACCACAGCCAGGAAACGGGTAGGCAATGGCCAGCTGTTCCGTAGATTGTTTGGTGTTGTACCACAGGTAGTCCGAATAAGCTGGATTAGATTTCAGTTGTTTTTAGTTCGACTTATTTATAAGTATGACTTATGTAAGGTAATAAACAAGAAATGTATATTTGTCCGACGGACTAGCCTTACTTAAAGGTTACTCTCCGGTAAGACTTAATCACTTTTGGGTTGTAATAATTATCACTTGATGGTTGAATTACTCTTGTTATGAATGGTTCGTTTCCAAGACAATAACCTGTAAGTGTGTGTGTTGATAAGTGTAGGGTCGTGAAGCGTGAGTATTTATATATTGTAGTGTGAGTTATGTAGTTGTAGTAGTTTAGATTGCGTGGCCTCCGGGATTCCAGACCCCGGATTTTGGGGCGCCACAGAAATGGTATCAGAGCCTTAGGTTATCAAATCTTGGAAACGATAGGATATAAAATACGTAGACGTAATAATAATAAAATAATCAATTAGAGCTCAAGTCGAGTTCGTCGTCGGGCTACACGGGTAGTCTTGACAGTTTTACCCTCAAGGGAATTTTGACTCTAAGTTAGTAACACCTTGCCTATTATGTCAGGTACCAGTGGAGCCTATGAGGGAGGTTGACCCTGTTGCGGATGTTATGGTTCCTGAGCGTGACCCTACTCCCGAGCCAGAGAACCCACCCATTGATGATTCAGATGATGACCCTACTGAGGATGTCCCAAAGGAGGAGACTGACCTTCCTGTCCTCATAGCTAATGACGTTGAGATGACCCAGGGAGATGGCGTAGGCTGGAGGGATGTAGAGAGGTACCCTCACCAGACTATTCGCTCTGCTACGCCACCCCCAAGGATTCAGAGCCCTATGCCCTATACTGATGATGAGGACGAGGATGGGATATATGCACAGGTCTACAAGGCTTATGACATATCCTCTAGCGACCCAGACTCACCTCTACCACCCCCGGCGACCATACATGTAGCTATACACGACTGGATGGTGTCTCAACTTAACGCTGAGATTACTGCGGCATCTGCTCGCATTGCGGAGTTACGCCAGGCATTGACAGCTGAGAGAGCCATCAGACTAGGATACCCAGGGGATTTCAGAGCTTCTTCCCCAGCCATAGCCCGCATAGAGATTGATGGGATCTACCACCCCCGGCGACCATACATGTAGCTATACACGACTGGATGGTGGCTCAACTTAACGCTGAGATTACTGCGGCATCTGCTCACATTGCGGAGTTACGCCAGGCATTGACAGCTGAGAGAGCCATCAGACTAGGATACCCAGGGGATTTCAGAGCTTCTTCCCCAGCCATAGCCCGCATAGAGATTGATGGGATCGAGCTCTGTACCCGGGTTCAGATGAGGATGATAGCGATTGGAGGATACATCCCGGTAGTTGATGCAGAGCTGATGTTGGCAGGAGCGATGAGGAGGGTGCGTGACCTCACGCGCAGTGACAGTGACTGAGGGACTAGTGACTAGATATGGACCTTGAAGAAGGTTGGGTGACTTGTCACCAATTTTGATAGGATAGTTAGTACTAGATAGCGTTCCTAGCCCTTCAGGGTACACGGCTTATGTATTTGCATTTCAGTATTCAGGACAAGTAATGATGTATTATAATCAGGCATATATGAACTTAGCTAGTTATTTTGTTCTCCAAGATATAAGTGGGTGACCTTATGAAATATATATCTAAGCAGTTATCAAGAAATTGATGTCCATATTATTGCACTTTATAAAAATATTCTAGATAATAAATGACATGCTTACACATGAATAAATTAATCTAACTGTTATAATTACAACTATGTTGACAAATCTTCATTATTAGAACAATGCCACCCCATAGAAGAGGTACCAGGGCACAGCCCGCAGAATCAGTTAACCAACAACGGAATGAACCTGACCCTGTAGTAAATGAAGAAAGTGAAGAGGACCTAGACTATAATGAATATGATGAGGAAGAATATGTAGAAGAAGAAGATGAGGATACCCATCAGGGAGGGAACCCCATGAATGAATTTATGGAACTGCTAAGAACAAATCTGAACCAACAACCTATTCCACCACAGCCACATGCTGCCCAACAGACTGCAGCCAATGCCTTTAGGGCCTTCAAATCTCTCAAACCCCCAGAGTTTCTAGGATCTTCCGACCCCGTTGAAGCACGGGCCTGGCTCAAAGAGATAGAAAAGTCCTTCGAGATACTAGGTGTTGAGGAACGACACAATACCATTTTCGCTTCTTACATGCTGAAAGGAGAAGATAACTACTGGTGGGAGTCCAAACAAAACCTAGAGACTGATGCTGTGATCCCATGGGATAGATTTACCCGATTGTTCTTAGACAAGTACTTCACTAGGTTTATGGAAACCCAGATGGAGATTAAGTTTTTGGAGTTAAAACAGGATAAGATGACTGTGGCAGAATATGAGGCCAAGTTTACTGAGTTGTCGAGATTCGTGCCTGAGTTCGTGAATACCGAAGAAAAGAAAGCGCGAAGGTTTCATCTTGGTCTAAAACAATGGATCCAAAATCGAGTGGCGGTGTTAGAGCTGACAGACTATGCCACCTTAGTGCAGAAAGCCTCGATTGTTGAAGCTGGCAGTGAGCAGAGTGTGAAGGAAAAGGAAAATAGTAAGAGGAAGATAGGAAGCCAATGAATAGGAACCAGGAATAAGAGTCTTCCAAGTAGGTTCGTCAGGGGAGTGGTGTCCCAATCGGCGCGAGGCCCCGAATTCAGAAAGGCCCCAAGTGAGAGTATTGGCCAGGGCGGCGGACAATCTAGGGCAATATTTCATAGCCAACCACGTGCCCCAATACCAGAATGTCAGACATGCGGAAAAAGAAACCTTGGGATGTGCACCCAGGCAAGAGCCCCTCTGAAATATTACAGGTGCGACCAACCCGGACACCTTGCCAACAACTGTCCCCAATATAGGAAGACATGTTTCCAATATGGGAAAGTAGGACATATGAGGAAGGATTGCCCGATAATAAAGCCCCCAGTCTCAGGTATGAGCAGAGCTGCATCCAACCGACCCCCAGCTGCTAGGACCTTCAACATGACTGTTCAGGATGCTGTTTGAAACACTGACGTGATAGCAGGTACCCTTTTGTTAAATTCCGAGCATGCAAATGTCCTATTTGATTCTGGAGCAACCAAGTCATTTATATCTCAAGATTTTGCTAAAAAGTTAAAACTTAACATCATACCTTTACGCGAGATATTACAAGTGGAAATAGCAAACAAAGAAATAATTCCTGTAAATCAAGTACACCCTAAGTGCAAGTTGAAATTAGAAGGGAAGGTCTTCGAGGTTGACCTAATCCCATTTGTGTTAGAAGAATTTGATGTAATCTTAGGAATGGATTGGTTATCCAGTAACGGAGCGCAAATAGATTGTGAACGGAAGAGAGTAAAGATAAGAGTGCAGAATGAAAAAGAAGTAGTGTTTAAAGGTCAACAACAGAAACATAAATTTCTGACCATGCTACAAGCGAAAAGATTGTTAAGGAAGGGAAATGAGGCCTATTTGGCTTATTTGATAGATACCAAGAAGAAGGTCCCTAATATACAGGACATGCCCGTAGTAAACGAATTTGAGGATGTATTCCCAGAGAACTTACCAGGGTTGCCACCTGACAAGGAAATAGAATTCGCTATTAGAATTAGCACCAGGAACGACACCAGTATCCAAGGCCCCATATAGGCTAGCCCCAGTTGAGATGAAGGAACTAGCTTCTCAACTGCAAGAGTTATTAGATAATGGAATGAAAAGACCCAGTGTGTCACCATGGGGAGCACCAGTACTGTTCGTAAAGAAAAATGACGGCAGTATGAGATTATGCATAGACTATCGAGAGCTGAATAAGCTGACTAATAAGAATAAGTACCCTCTCCCCAGGATTGATGACCTATTCGACCAACTCAAGGGAGCTGTACATTTTTCCAAAATAGATTTGAGAACAGGATATCACCAGTTAAAAATCAAACCGGAAGATATACCGAAGACTGCTTTTCACACTAGGTATGGGCACTCCGAGTTCTTAGTCATGTCGTTTGGGTTAACCAATGCACCCGCAACCTTTATGGATTTGATGAACAGAGTGTTCAAAAATACCTGGATATATGTGTGATAGTTTTTATAGATGATATTCTGATCTACTCAAGGACAGAGCAAGAACATGCAGAACATTTGAGGATAGTCTTACTTGAGGAATGAGAAATTATATGCCAAGTTCTCGAAGTACGAGTTTTGGTTGAGAGAAGTTCAGTTTTTAGGACATGTGGTGAGTAACAAATGAGTTTTAGTTGATCCTGCCAAAATAGAGGCGGTATCCAATTGGGAAAGACCAACTACCCAAACAGAGGTTAGGAGTTTTATGGGTTTAGCAGGATATTACCGAAGATTCGTGCAAGACTTTGCTAAGATAGCCGGTCCACTGACAAGACTTAACCGGAAGACAGAAAAGTTTGTATGGACAGAGAAATGTGAGGAGAGTTTTCAAGAGCTGAAAAGGAGGCTGGTGTCACCACCAGTGCTCGCTCTTCCCGATGGAAAGGGAGAGTTTGTGATATACAGCGACGCATCACTTAAAGGATTAGGATGTGTACTGATGTAGCACGGCAAAGTTATAGCATATGCCTCTCGACAATTGAAGGAGTATGAGAGCAGATACCCGACGCATGATCTAGAACTAGCAGCCATAGTGTTTGCCCTGAAAATTTGGAGACACTACTTATACGGTGAGAAATGCGAGATCTACACTGACCATAAAAGCCTCAAATATATTTTCACTCAGAAGGAACTGAACATGAGATACAGGAGATGGTTAGAGTTGATTAAGGACTACGACTGTGAAATTTTGTATCACCCGGGTAAAGCCAATGTGGTGGCTGACGCCCTTAGTAGGAAGGAAAGACTCAAGATGATAATGACATCAGAGGAGTTAATTAAAGAATTTGAGAAAATGGAAATTGACGTGAGAATGACCGGTAAAGGAACAGAAGTATTATCTGAGATTCAGCTAGTGTCGAAACTGACTGAAAAGATACGAGTATGTCAGGAAAAGAAGATGAGCGAAGAAAGAGGAACATTGACCGGTGAAGAAGTGAGAAGCGAGAAGGATGAGAAAGGGATCATGAGGTATGCGTCCCGAATTTGGATTCCAAATGTGCAAGAGTTAAAGGTACGAAAATGTACCGTGACCTTAAGGAATATTATTGGTGGCCTAACATGAAGAGAGAAGTAGCATAGTGGGTCAGCAAGTGCTTGACATGTCAGAGAGTGAAATCGGAATATCAGCGACCTAGTGGACTATTACGGCCCCTGGAAATTCCGGAATGGAAATGGGAGCATATAGCCATGGATTTTGTGACAGGCTTACCAAGGACAAAGACCAATCATGACGCCATATGGGTTATCATAGATAGATTGACCAAGTCTGCACACTTCCTACCAATCAACGAAAGGTACACCGTAGACAAGTTGGTGGATATTTACTTGAAGGAAATTATAGTGAGACATGGAGTTCCTGTAGCCATAGTGTCAGATAGAGACCCGAGGTTTAATTCTCGATTTTGGAGAAGCTTCCAGGAATGTGTAGGCACCAGACTAAACATGAGTACCGCTTACCACCCCAGACTGATGGACAAAGTGAAAGGACTATTCAGACCCTAGAAGATATGCTACGAGTGTGTGCCATTGATTTCAAAGGAAATTGGGATGACCACTTACCCCTAATCGAATTTGCTTACAACAATAGCTATCATGCTAGAATAGGAATGCCTCCGTATGAAGCTCTTTACAGAAGGAGATATCGCTTATAACACCCCCAAATCCGGGGTCGGGGATCCAGGTTGTCACGAGTTCCATTTCCCTTATCAATACTTAATCTTAACAGTCAACCAACTACTGCGTACTGTAACCCCACAATATACACACACACACACCACAAGTTATAGTCACAGAGATGAATACCAAAAATAACACAAGTCATTTTATTCCACAATTATAAACCATTTCACCTTAAAAAGGGTTTCTGAATAATTTACATATTCTTTGCCATTATTACAATTCATAAATATACATAAGTCTGGTACATCGAAAGTTGAAAGCCTAGCCTATTGGTAGATCCTACCTCAGCTACACGGCATCAAAGCCTACAGGAAACTGCGGAACATTTCCTATCTGCTCGCGAATTGGGAGCTTGATCCTATTCATCTTGTCTATCTGTTGTTGTGTGATGAAAGAAGAAAGCAAGGGTGAGCAACAAGCCCACCGAAATAATATGTATAATAATTAACAATATATGAGCATTCTCATAGTACTCATGAAAGTCTTGGTCAAGAAGAAATGAACCAAGTTTGATATCTTAACGCGATCAAGTCATAAAATATTCAGTATATATGTATATATATACTTTTCAAAATCTTGGAAGTCCTCTTTCATGCATAATATACACAGAGTTCCAGTTTATAACTGTATAAAAATATCATTGCAAGGTGATGTCATATATCTAACCTTGTCTCAACGTTTTTGTGAAAATCTTTGTCATGCATAAGATAATCATTAAACAGATATAAGTTGAAAAGATGAAGTTACAAGATACTCCAATATACTTATATCTTTTCCGAATACTACTTGAACTACCACCGTTCAAGTTATAATTAGTTTCAAAAGTTCATCACATAGATGAGACTACAAGACAAGATTTGAATAGATTCAATCTTTGAATATCATTATAAATAATGAAGTTACGAGATACTTCATTAAGTCCCGATATATATATACACCTATATATATATATACATTTCATACACTCCTTGAAAACCTCTGTTATGAAAATAATAAACAGGGTTGCAATATCCAATGAATTTGGAAAGGAGAAAACCTTGGCATAAACCTGATATCTTGCTGATCAGGCAAAGATACCAATAAGTAACCTTTTCTACTAGTAGATGGACGAATTCCCCACCGGTCATCATCCTGGCCGCAATAGGACCTTATGCTGGACTGCCACTCAGCCACTTACGCATTTGATGGACTCCCACTGAGCCACTTACACTTTCATGGACGCCCACTGAGCACATGTTGCTTATGCCGACTCAATAGATGGACTTACTTCCCGAATGTTGGGTAAGTAATCAATTCATTTATCAAAACAGCAACCTCGTTGCAAATATAAAATACACCAAAGAGCCGGATCCCTCAGGTTTTGAGCGAATATTTAAATCCCCTACGAAAGGAAGATCTTAAATATAAAAATGAGTTTTCGGATCCGCTCTAACTTTTAGAAAATCATTTTGAAGACTCGAAAATATTTTTAAGAATGTTTGGAGTAATGCTGATTTAATAAAATAAATCAGTCCCAATATATTTAGAAAATATCTGAATATTATATTTAAATAATATTCACATAAAGAATAATCTTTATAAAAATAATTGAAGTAGAAGTTTTAAAACTCATACTTGGAATGAATATTAATAACCAAAGATATACTTATACGAAAGTATGATCTTTATTTGAATAATCGAAAATAAGTTTGATTATCGAAACATTATTCTTTAATAAAATAAAGAATATTATTTAATAAATAAGCGGAGTCATAAGTCCACGAATGAATATTCAAAATAATATTCATAAAATAAACGGAGTCATAAGTCCTCGAATGAATATTCAACTAATAATATTCATCAATTAAAATAAACAGAGTCATAAGTCCTCGAATGAATATTCAACTAATATTCATTATTTAAAATAAAGTTATCGAATAAAACTTATTCGATTAATAGTTTTGAAAACTATATCAATATATATATATATATATATATATATATATATATATATATATATATATAATATACTCGGGAACATCGACTCCCGGTTTTAGAAAATGTTCACCTTTGGGTCCCCTATACTAAGGGTATACGCAACTACTGCTTATCTCTAGCATAGGTATTATGCAACTATAAGCATTTGAATCAACAATTAGATATCAAGATTATGAAACAAGCATGCATATATACCATATCAACATGCTCCAATATATCGCAAGATTTGTTATTAACAATCATGCACTTATCACAAGATAATGCATATACATATATACATCACAACAACTGTATAACGGGTAGAAAACTTGCCTGAGCAACTAGGGGTGACAAATGGCTTGGGACGAGTCTGGTAACCTATAAACAACATATAAGTTGGAATTAAACCAAAGTCGCTTATGAATCTATACTTTAACCAATTAGACTCTAACACTCGCTTAGCGCTCAACGATTCTCTTAAGTCGCTCGAGTACCCTCGGCTCCACCATTTTTAATAAATTAACCATTAAGGGTTTTAAGGCGATTCTTTCGCAAGTGCCTTACCAACTGCCTAATACACTTTACATAAATGATTTATACTCCAATTATTCATTTAAGGTCTTTAACCTATGTTTCAAAGTATGGCGAGGGGTAATGGTTCATTCGCGAAACGCCGTTACTTAAAATGGTCGTTTCTCCTAAACCGTACATCGGATTCAAACGAACCACATATCAAAATGAAGCTCGTAACATGAACTATCTAATCATGGCAATGGTCAAAACCTAACAGTGAGTCCTCGGGTCCTGATTGTTAAGAACAAAACAGTCTAAAGTAAATCGGACATTACGACGGCTATGTTTACGTGATTACCAATTTTTATCATACTCTAAATCAACCACCAATCAACCACAATTCAACCATACAACCAAACTCCATACTTACAATGCTACAACAGCCCCAATAACTCAATATTTCCAAATTTATACTACTTCCCATCATGAACTAAAAGCTTTACTTAAGTTCTTTAACTGATCAACAAGATTTACAACTCCAAACATATCACAAAACCAACACATCTCTAAATACTCAATAATCAATCTTCTCATGAACCATACTAAACATAAAAGCTCTAAATATACAAAAGTAGCGCTAGGGTTTGAGATTATACCTTCCTTGGTGAGTAGGAGTAACTAATTAGCTTGGAATCACCCTTGAAAGTCCTTACCCAAGCTTAATCTAAACAAAAACTCAAGAACAAAATTTTAAGTTCTTGAAAAACACTATTCACCCTCTTCTTCCATGAATTTTAGGAAGAGATTGTGAAGGAATTTGAAGCTCAAACTTGTAGGATAGCTATATCTATGCATAAGGAGTATTAGATAATTACCTCACTAATTAACAAGGCTTGGATCTTGGATTTTGGATTTTTCTTTCTTGAAAGAATGAAAGGGCCAAGAGCTCTTAGCTTGAAATGGGAAGTCAACTTGTGTTTTTGGTAAAATGATTTGTTGGTTGGTTGTTTTTGCTTTTGTTTTAATTATTTACCTTTTAATCATGGTGATTTTTGTGTGGCTTAAAATCAACCACACTTCCTTCCCTTTTGGTCATGCTTAGGACATCAATTCTATGTCATCTTCCCATGCTTGTCCTCTTCTTATTGGTGTGATGACATCATCCTCACTAACCGCTGATCTGTTATACGGTTCGCTTAACTTTCGTTTTCGTTTATCGTTTGAGGGATCATACCCGGGATCTTATTACTTGGGTTCCCTTAACCTTTCTCAATACATTATATTCATTTTATGATCCTCTCTTATAATCCTTGAATTTAAATCCTTTTTATCTTGTTCCCTTATACTCAATTCTTTCGGTATCTGACAGATTTTCGGGAAAAAATCAAAGTGTTCGAATTTGGATTCTGACGATCTTTACATACACTTATATCCCATATAAAGTACTAATAAGATCTCAGAATAACAATAGAAGAACCCCTACATAGTGTGGCATGGAAAGTTTTCTTATTCAGCATAATCTGCAAAACACTATTTATAAGGGTTACTAAAATTTCAAAAATTTTGGGGTTATTACAGTCTCCCCTCCTTAAAAGGATTCCGTCCCAGAATCAGGAAAAAATGAATAGGGATACTTTCTTAGCATTGCACTTTCTAACTCTCAAGTCAATCTTCCTACATTGTGGTTCTACCATCAAGCTCTGACTAGTTTGATAGCCCTTCTCCCAAGCACTTATTTCTTTTCAATCTATAACCTTTCCCGGTTGCTCCATATAGGTTACGTCTGGTTGCATGTCGATGCGCTCATATGCCCCTATTTGTCTGGCATCCGAATTATACTTCCTTAATATTGATACGTGGAACACGTTATAAATTTGCTACAGGTTCGGGGGTAGGGCTAGCTCATATGCTAACTTCCCAATACGTCTTAATACTTAAGGGTCCAACAATTCGAGGGCTTAGCTTTCCTTTCTTTTGAAACCTCATCCATTCTTTCCCAGGGAATACCTATAACAACACTAGGTCCCCTACTTCCTAACCTTTGTCCTTTTGTGTCGAATCAACATACTTCTTATGTCCATCTCGGGCTACTACCAGCCGTCCTCTGATTAGATCTATTATATCCTTGGTCCTTTGGACCACTGCTGGTTCGAGCATCTTGCGCTCTGCAATCTTCATCCTAACATAAGGGTGATCGACATTGTCTTCCCTCAAGGATCTCATAAGGCGATACCTCGATACTGACATACGATCAATTATCGTGAGAAAACTTAATCCGCGTTAAGTGATCATTCCAAATTCTTTCAAGTCTATTGAACCGACTCTCATCATAGCTTCTAGCATTATAGCTTTTGCTTCTCAATACCCATTCTTTTCCAGTTCGTAGTCCTTACTATCTTCCGTACATAATACTATACTGGTTACAATTTTGCTCGTTAGCATTCTATAACCTTTTAATAATTGCGTCAACCTTAGTATCACGAACGTGTTAGATTCGGAATACCACCGCACTGATACTACTCCTTCCTAGCTGCTTTTATCTTTGAAAGCTTAATCCATCGTATAGAAGTAAAAGAATTTATTGAGAGATCACTATGATCATGAACACTTGTTCTATTGCATAGTTAGTACAGAAGGTGGCCAGCTTTTAGTACTTGACAAGCAATTAAACAACATGTGGTATCCTACTAGGCTTCTATCACACAGATAGGTAGTCATTCGGCAATACCTCCCCTTCTGGAAGGGTTGTTCTTCTCAGCTTATATGAAATGAAAAGGAGAGAAAAGAACGAATTGAAGAGAATTGTATATATAAAATATACTGCCACAAAATATCTGGCTTGGAATCTACCTCTGAACTATAGAGGTTTATCATAGGAGAACAAAACATATCCGTATATATATCAACATCAGGTATTATAGCATCATATTTCACATGCCTAAATATTTTTGATATTCTGTCCATCATTCTATGGACCCATGCTCCTGCTCGAGCATATACACAATCACCTTTGAAACTCCCTCGACATCGAAAATCGAATCTGGGATCTCATTCTACATATCACCATTACTAGAATTCTATGCTTGCACCGCAACCTTCCTCGTATAGTAATACGACTTTCTATTGATAAGAAAGAATAAATATTCAATAGGTAAATAATCGACCTAGTTTTTCTATCAAAGATAACTTATACGTCCACACGACCCGATTAGTGGTACTCAATCTCAACATCCATTCCAATACAACTCTCATGCTTGTAATCAGCTCATTACTCGCTGAATCATTGCTGCATTACTTATGGCCCACCACTGACCTACTATCGTAATTCACTTTCCATGAAATCTTAATATCTAACCATACGGAGTCCATACATGTCGTATAGAATTCTCCTAAGGAGGTAACATAATTACCATTCATGATTCATGAAGAACACTCTAGATCCTGAAGTACATACATGACATGAAGCAGATAAAATTGCAGAAGAGTTTCAATCAAAGCAACGATAGCAGGTTAATACCATTCTTAATCATATACCTTCAATAGAAGACTTAACTCGAAGATTCGTTTAGTCCTTTTTGAAACATGGTCCTGGATTATCCTCAAGATAGTTCCTTCTAAGATAGATAGCCCGCTCATGGCGATTATACGAATTAAACCTTTACCAAACTACTATTACGGTTGGGTATTGCACAGTCATCAGATGGAATGTCAATCTTCCACACCATAATACAACCTTCACGGCCTTAACCATTATCACTATATTCTTCTGGCACGAGCGCCTATAATTGTCCTCTTACACTTAAAGTGTCGGCCACCTCTTTGGCCTTTCTTGATAGTAATATTTCCTTATAATTAATGTCATTTTAACCATTTTCACTAAATTTTCTACCTCATTTCCAATCACTGCTTGTGTGAAGATGTTTTCCTTAAAATCTGATGAGTAAAAAAAAATATCACCATTTTTCTATAAGTTATTGCCTCAGTCTTTAGAAGTTAATCATTGTCACGACTGACTCTCGATCATACTTAGGACATCTTTTATCTTAGGTCCTAATTGCCCTGAACAATTTCGACCTTTACTGGTTCGATCCATACTTTCTCGTGGTTTAACACGTGCCCCACTTGGCATTATTATAATTACGTCACATTTCCTTTATCAAAATTTCTATTCTTGAGAACTTTGAATATTACCTTTCTCCTTGTTAAACCTCTAAGGTTATCCTTAAATCCTTCATCAGGTACACCCTAGGCACAGGGTATATCAAGATACCATTTACTAATACCAGAATGATTGTCTATATAGTTCTGAAAAATTTCTCCACTAATCCTTAAAGGTTGTTGTTACCTTAATCCTTTCCAATTTATACTGTCAAACTCATACTATCCTTATTAAGGGTGAAATGCCAACCTTTATGCATTCCCCTAGGATTCATTCTAAGTTACAGATTTTCTATCCTTAATTCCACCTTTAAAAAGGTACATGCATCCTTCCATGGATAAATCAAGTCATATGTCCTTGATAGATTATCTTATTCAATCATTCCCACCCAGATAGTCTATACCAATTTCACAATAGCATCTTTATTCAAACTGAGGTCAACCCATATGGCCTTCAAAAGATAAAAATGGTTACCCGCTTTCCTTTCCTAATTTGGTAATGAAAATAGGGATGTTCTGGAAGATATTGGTCGTGTTCAACGTGAACTTCTTCTTAATAACTCCTCATTTACTTTTGTTGTTTATCTGAACAGTCATCTCAATGTTGGGATATCCTTCATACCTGGCGTCTCCCTTTCTGGGTATCATGCCACCGGTCTTATATATACTTCACATTCTTGAAGGTCACTTCCTTCATCCCATTTTTCTAATATCTTGTTATCCTGTCTCCTCAGTCCATCCGTGTTTTCTTATTAGCCCATCGATCTATCTCGAAGTGTCTTCCAATACTCCCACCTTAAAGGGGATACAATATACATATCACTTATTCCTTAAACCATCAACTTTAACTCATGGTGAATCACCCTCATCCCGACGATTACATACTTCTCTATTTCTATTTCTATGAGTCTTTAAAGTTTCCTCATACCCAACTCCCTTATCATTCCTCAAACTTTATTGCCTTTATATTCCTTTTCACTTCAGTTCTTTTATTTTCATTTCTATTACAACCATTTCATGAACCAACACAATATAAGCATTGATTTCAAACATCACGTCGTTCTAGAATTCTTGTCCTCCAGACGAATCTTGACAACTTTTACAACTTAGATTCATAACTCATCATACTCGTCCGCCTTTGTTCTGGCTCTAAAGCTTTTACACTATCTCTATAACCTTGGGAATTACTTTCCCGAAAACAATTGACTGAACTTTAATCAGTTTATTATAACCTCTGGCTCCGTGCCTTTCTTGGTCTTTCACCAGTGGGTGGTCTCTCTCTTAGGAGGGTAAGTGACAAAAACAGTCTTTTTCGCTTCGTCAATTATTTAGAATCTCAAATGGTTCCTATATTTCCTTTATCCAGGCTCTTGCCTCGCTGGGTCAGTTTGTTCCTTGGAACTCTGAGAACTTAGCGACTTAAAGGTCCTGAAAAAATTTCTCACCGTATTGTTTCCTTAGGGTGGTGGTTGGGGATAATAGTCTAAGTTCTGTCTAGAAAGGTCCATAAATTATCGTATAGGAGTACCGTCTCGGGTCTCCTTTCCTTACTCGACTTCTGTTTCCTTAGTCTGAATATTCCCTCCTCCTCCCCATAATCGGGGTCATCCTACATGTTTTAAATCCTCATTTTCCACTTCATTATGTTATGGGTTCCTTCTATCTTGATGGCGACCTCCCTGACTATCACGTTCAGGGTTTGCCCTAAATCTTATTCCTCGAACTACGGCTTTCACCTAATATGTCATCTTTAAGCTCTTGAACGTTTGGAACCCAAATTCTGTAGGAATACCTCATTATTCCCTTATCCTCTTTCTCGGTATTAATCTCTTCTCTATTTGTTGGCTCTCCACCTTCATTCATCACTTTTTCTTGGCACAATATGATCTTTCCAATAATTCGGGCTGTATTGCAATCTCAAACAGCTTTTCGGTACCGGCTCTGGTTACCTTCACTTGTATTTCCATTTTCTCAAAATCTCTTATAAACTCTCCCAAAGACATTATCATCTTGAGTCTCTCCTTTTTACTAAGGGCATCAGCCACCACATTGGCTTTCCCCGAATGATAAAGAATCTCCCAATCATAATTCTTGATTAGCTCTAACCGCCTCCTCTGGCGTATGTTGAGCTCTTTCTACGGGAAAATGTACTAGAGCACTTATGGCTTAGGTAAATCTCGCACTTCTCTCCATACAAGTAGTGCCTCCAATCTTTAGGGCAAAACTATTGCCACGAGCCCAAGCTCATGGGTGGGGATATCGAATTTTATATTCCCTTAATTTTCTTGACGCGTACGCGAGTACCTTGTTGTGCTATATAAGAGCACCCTAATTCCTTATGTGAAGCGTCAATACAAATCACAAAATCTCCTTTTTCATCCGGCAATGCCAACATAGGGGCCATCACCAATCTTTGCTTCAGTTCTTGAAAGTTGTTCTCGCATTTCTCTGTCCATTCAAACTTCTCAGTCTTACGAGTAAGCCACATTAGAGGGCTACTATCTTTACAAACTTGAACGCACCTCCGGTAGTGACCGGCCAATCCTACCTCTGGTAGTCGCCCTAACCGTAGTCATCAATTCCTCAGTAGTCCTTTATTCATTCTTGTCAGGATCCTCCACGGGATTCTTCTCAGCAACAATCTCTTCTAGGACAACATCCTCAACCGCTACATCCTCAATATGAACATCATCCAGTCCTGCGTTAGGACCCTCTATCGGATCCACAATCTGATCTCCAGTAAGTAATAAAACATCATCGCGTTGTTGCTCCTCATCCTCAGGGTTCGGAGTCCCGCTACTATATACGATAACGAACTACGCTTCTATCACGATATTTATAAGGGTTCCCATAAGGGTTTTAACTGTCAGTACTACGTTAGGTAGCCCGACTATGAACTTGGCAAGAGTTCTTATTATCTTAGTGAACTTATTATCTTAACGTCACATCATCTCTGAGGTTTATAACTGTTAGGAATATATGTGCATTAGTTTGATGATATGTTTAACAAAACACTTAAGTAGAAATTCAGTGTCTGTAGCCTCAACGGATAAGACCACTTTGGCTATCCGTTGATGGTGTAGCTTTACTTAGAAATAAGTCTAGTGTTGTAGCATATTTCAGTCTCTGTATTTAAGATGTAATTCTTAGAAGTTGAGAGAAACTATGAGTCATGTTGACTACTAGAAGATATGCAGATAGGAAGGCCAATTGTAAATATTTCATGCCTTGTAATTTTGTATAAATGAAGTGGTATCAACGGATGACTTAAAGACCTTCAACGGATGAGAAGCTAAGCTTCAACGGATGTCTCTAAAGCTTCAACGGATAACATCCTTCAACGGATGAGTGCATCAACGGATGAAAGCTTCAACGGATGTTCTGTTGATTAACCGTTGATAAGTGGTAGTTGTACCTACAAACAGAGGCACGTGGGTGAACAGAGATAACTGAAATGTGGCAGCCTAATTTCAGGAACATCAGAAAAAGCAGCCGTTCTACTCTAGTATAAAGAGACATTAAGTCAACAAAGTACTGGAGTGAACTGGAGAAGAAACAAGTGGAGATCTTACTTTATTATATTATTATATCCTTGTCTTCACTTGTAAACTTGGTAATATATAAACCAAGTAGTAGCTAGTAATTAGATAAGAATTTTTCCAGAGCTGTTTAGAAAAATCTTGAGAGAAAAATTATCTAGTTTGTACTAGGATGCAGCTGTGATCAAATTCTTAGATCACATAATTTCTGAAATACCATCTCTGGTGGAACAACAAATCCACCAGAAAAGTTTTTAAAGGTTTATTGTGTTCTTTACATTTGTGTTTGAATATATATCTGTCTGTATCAGCTTAAAGCAATTCACACACTTGTTCATCTTGAACACACAGTCTTTATAAACTGCTCAAAACTTGAAAAAGTTTTGAGATTTACATTCAACTCCCCTTCTGTAAATCTCATTGTTAGTTCTCTAGAAATAACAATTGGTATCAGAGCTGGCTCTTGACAAACAAAGAGTTTAAAGATCTTGGAATCTAACAAAGATGAGTAAGAAGGATATTGGAGTAAAAATCCCAGTTCTTGACAGAGACAGTTATCACCACTGGAAGGTGAAAATGCACCTTCATCTACTCTCCCAAGATGAAGGTTATGTAAACTGTATTGAGAATGGTCCTCACATTCCCCACAAAGTAGCCACAGTTGCTACGGCCACAATTGCTGTTGGTCAATCCATTCCAAAACCTAGAGCAGAATGGACAATGGAAGACACAGAAGAAGTCCACAAGGATAAGAAGGCTATGAACATTTTGTTTAATGGTCTTGACAAGGATATGTTTGATAATGTGATAAATTGCTCAACTGCCAAAGAGGTTTGGGACACAGTTCAGCTGCTGTGTGAAGGTACAGAACAAGTAAAAGAGAACAAGATGCAGCTTCTCATTCAACAGTATGAGTATTTTCATTTTGAAGAAAATGAATCTTTAAATGACACATTTAACAGATTCCAAAAGCTGTTGAATGGATTGAAGCTGTATGGTAGAGTGTACCAGGTGAAGGATTCAAATCTTAAATTCTTAAGATCCTTGCCAAAGGAATGGAAACCCATGACTGTCTCCTTAAGAAACTCTCAGGATTATAAGGACTTCACTCTTGAAAGATTATATGGAATCTTGAAGACTTATGAACTAGAGTTGGAACAGGATGAGGTATTGGAGAAGGGGAGAAAGAAAGGAAGTTCAGTTGCATTTGTAGCTGAAAATGAGAGGGAATGCAGACAAGAAACTGTGAGATCTACATCAAACTCCAAAGATGGTACAAGATATCAGGAATCAAGCAAAGGAAAAGAGCAAGTTGCTGAGAATGAAGATGTGGAGTATGTCAACTTAGCTCTCATGTCTGATTCTGAGGAAAATGAAGTTAGTTCATCAAGCAATCAGGTAACAACTCAGGTAATCACTACTGATGTAACACAACTTACTAAAGAAGAGTGTAATGATGCTTTTAATGACATGTCTACTGAATTGTATCATTTGCGTGTGTCTCTTAAATCTCTTGCTAAAGAAAATAGTAGGATTAAAGAGAACAATCTGTTTTTAAGTAATAGAAATGCTATGTTAGAAGATAAGTTGCTTGACCTAGAGAAAACCAAGCTGCATTGTATATCTGTTGAGAATGAACTAGCTGAATCTATTAAGAAAGTAGAAATACTTTCTAATCAATTAAAGAGAGAGCAAGAGGTGATTAAAGCCTGGAAAACATCTAGGGATGTTAGTGCTCAAATTGCCAAGGTCCAAGGAATTGAATCATTCTGTGAAACTGCCTGGGATAAAAACAAAAAGAAACTAGAATTAATTGATGGGCTGTCAACGGATGTGGAATCAACGGATGATGAAGGTTATCCGTTGAAGGAAGAAAATGAGCATCCGTTGAAGGTTCCTCAATTAAAACAGGCAGATGTTTCTAATAGTGAAAATCTAAAGAAACTCAACAAAAAGTTTGGTTCAACTTCCAAGAACTTTGTTAAAGAAGAAGCAAGCACATCCAAAGATGTCAGTAAGGTGAATATAGGGCACATGACCTTAGAACAGTTAAATAATAGGCTCAAGATGGTTGAGGATAAAAAGGAAACTAAAAGAAAATCTAACAGAAATGGGAAGGTAGGTGTTAACAAACATAACAATTACACACCTGATAGGTATGCTCCTAGAAAAAGCTGTGTGCATTGTAGTAGTGTTAATCATCTATCTGCTAATTGCAAATCTATTAAGAAAACCCCCATAATTGTACCCTCTTCCATGCCTAACATGTCTGCATCATCTCTACATGCTATGCCTACTATGTCTCAACAGAATCCTTATGCACATTTTGCAAACATGCCATATTTTAACAATCCTTATCTTGCTGCATTTAGTATGCCTCAAATGCCATACAATATGCCTATGTGGAATAACATGTATGCACAAACCATGCCTTATCATATTCCAAATGTGCTAAATGATTCTGTGACTAACCCTACACCTCAACCAACTACATCCAAGACCAAGGTTGACTCAAAGTTACCTAAGTCTAGAGATGCAGGAGGAATGAAGTCTAGGAGAAAGGCTAACAAGAATGGACCCAAGGAAACTTGGGTACCAAAATCAAATTGATTGATTTTATGGTGTGCAGGGAAATAGAAGAAATCTATGGTACTTGGACAGTGGCTGTTCAAGACACATGACAGGAGATTTCTCCCTGCTCACAGAGTTTAAGGAAAGAGCTGGCCCTAGCATAACCTTTGGAGATGACAGCAAAGGGTTTACTATGGGATATGGCTTGATTTCAACAAGGAATGTCATCATTGATGAAGTTGCATTAGTTGATGGTCTCAAACATAACTTACTGAGCATCAGTCAACTATGTGAAAAATGGGAATATAGTTTCCTTCAATTCTGAAGCCTGTGTTGTCACTAGTAAGAAAGACAACAAAGTGGTTCTAACTGGAGTTAGAAAAGGAAATGTGTACTTAGCTGACTTCAACTCTGCAAATGCAGAATCTATTACTTGTCTCTTCAGCAAAGCAAGTTCAGTTGAGAGTTGGCTATGGCACAAGAAGCTATCCCATTTGAATTTCAAGACAATGAATGATCTAGTCAAAAAGGACCTAGTAAGAGGAATTCCTCTTGTTGAATTCTCAAGGGATGGTTTGTGTGATGCTTGTCAGAAAGGCAAACAAAGGAAAGCATCATTCAAAAAGAAGCTTGAAACAACAATTGATGAACCATTACAGCTGCTACATATGGATTTGTTTGGACCAGTCAATGTATTGTCAATTGCAAGAAAAAGATATTGCTTAGTGATTGTAGATGATTTCTCAAAGTTTTCATGGGTCTATTTTCTTGGATCAAAGAATGAAGCAAGTGAAATCATTATCAATCACATCAGGCAAGTCAATAATCATCCTGACCTGAAGGTTAGGAATATCAGGAGTGACAATGGAACTGAGTTCAAGAATTTATCAATGAGGTTGTTCTGTGAAGAAAATGGAATCATGCATGAGTTCTCAGCTCCAAGAACACCTCAGCAAAATGGGGTAGTTGAAAGAAAGAACAGATCTTTAATTGAGGCTGCCAGAACAATGCTTGAAGAATCAAAGTTACCAACATATTTCTGGGCTGAAGCTGTTAATTGTGCATGTTTCACTCAAAATATCTCTTTGATCAATCAAGCTAAAGGCATGACTCCTTATCAGTTGTTCAAGAGAAGAAAACCAACTCTAAACTTTCTTCATGTCTTTGGATGTAAATGCTTTATACTAAGGAATCAATCTGACCATAAAGGGAAGTTTGATCCAAAGGCTGATGAAGGGATATTTGTTGGTTATTCAGCTGGAAAATCTTATAGGGTCTACAATCTAAGAACCAACATTGTTATAGAATCTGTGCATGTTGTGTTTGATGATAAAAAGATTGATGGACTAACAGATGAGGGACAATATGAGAGACTCAAATTTGACAACATTGAGATATATTGTGATGATAGTGAAGAGGAGACTGATGGAGATAACACTTCAAAAGGGATTCAAAACATGCCCTTGGATAATGCACAAAATACTGCATCTGTTGAAAGTCAGAATTCTGCATCCGTTGATAGAGGCAATGCAGTATCCGTTGAAAGACATGGTGTATCATCCGTTGAAGTACTAAATGAAGCATCCGTTGATCATAGTTTATCAACGGATAATCGATTTACATCATCAGTTGATAGAACTCCAAGTTCCCTGCAAAGGACCAACAACTCAGGGGGAGTTTCAACTAGTCAACACTCTGTCTCACATCATGACAATACTGAGGCCACCTCATCTAGAGCACATCTTCCACTTCAAAGGAAATGGACCAAGAATCATCCCTTTGAACTGATCATTGGTGATGCATCATCTAAAGTGCAAACAAGAAGAGCTACTCAAGATGAATGTCTGTATAGTAGTTTTCTATCTCAGGAGGAACCTAAGAAAGTGGAAGAAGCCTTATTGGATCCAGATTGGATATTAGCTATGCAGGAAGAGCTAAACCAATTTGAGAGAAACCAAGTTTGGAAGCTGGTACCCAAACCAAAGAACAAGAGTCCTATTGACACAAAATGGGTATTCAGAAACAAGATGGATGAAAATGGCATTATCATAAGGAATAAAGCCAGATTGGTTGCTAAAGGCTATTCTCAGCAAGAGGGAATAGATTTTGATGAGACATATGCTCCTGTTGCAAGACTTGAAGCCATCAGAATTTTTCTAGCCTATGTAGCTCATGCCAATTTCAAAGTCTATCAAATGGATGTCAAGAGTGCATTTCTAAATGGGAAATTAGAGGAAGAAGTCTATGTAAGTCAACCTCCAGGATTTGAAGATCCAAATTTTCCAGACTATGTATATTATCTGTTGAAAGCACTCTATGGACTGAAGCAAGTACCTAGAGCCTGGTATGAAACCTTATCAAAATTTCTTTTGGAGAATCACTTCACTAGAGGTACTGTTGATAAAACTCTCTTCTTTAGGAATGTTAATGGCTCTAGTATACTTGTTCAAATTTATGTAGACGACATAATATTTGGTTCTAAAGATGATAAACTTTGTAAAAAGTTTGCTAAGCTAATGCAAAGTAATTATGAAATGAGCCTTATGGGAGAACTAACCTATTTTCTTGGTTTACAAATTAAACAAGTTAGTAATGGAATTTTCATTAGTCAAACTAAATATATTCATGATCTTTTAAAGAAGTTTGACTTAATGGAATGTTCATCTGCAAAAACTCCCATGGCCACTGCCACCAAACTTGAATTAAATAAGACTGAAAGGTCTGTGGACATTACAAGTTATAGAGGCATGGTTGGTTCACTTTTATATTTAACTGCTAGCAGACCAGATATAATGTTTGCTACATGTCTATGTGCTAGATTTCAAGCTGATCCTAGGGAGTCTCACTTAATAGCTATCAAAAGGATTTTCTGATATCTCAAGGGTACACCAAATTTAGGTATTTGGTATCCTAGAGAATCTGGCTTTGATCTAATTGGTTATTCAGATGCAGACTATGCAGGTTGCAAAATAGACAGGAAAAGTACAACAGGCTCCTGCCAATTCCTGGGAAACAAGCTTGTATCATGGTTTAGCAAAAAGCAAAATTCAGTCTCTACTTCTACAGCTGAGGCTGAATATATTGCTGCTGGAAGTTGCTGCTCTCAAGTGTTATGGATGAGAAATCAACTCCTTGACTATGGACTTCATGTTGATAGAATTCCTATCTTTTGTGACAACACAAGTGCCATAGCCATAACAGAGAATCCTGTACAGCACTCAAGAACCAAGCACATTGATATCAAGTACCACTTCATTAGGGAGCATGTCATGAATGGTATAGTGGAACTACATTTTGTTCCAAGTGAACAACAAATTGCAGACATATTTACCAAGCCACTTGATGAATCAATATTCACAAGATTAGTAAGTGAGCTAGGTATGCTTAATTACTCTTAAAATTCATGTCCTTATTGCAATTTGAATTGAAGCCTGAAATATATTAGTTGCTAGAACAAATTTGACTTTTAACAAAGTTTATACCATCAACGGATGTTTCCTATCTGTTGAAAGTCAAAATTGCTCTATCAACGGATATTCATTATCCGTTGAAAGACAAATACATTTCTGGAATTTTTATCCGTCAACGGATAAAACTGAAGTACCTTTCAACGGAAGACAATTTGCCTTATCCGTTGAAATGTCACATCAGTTGATTCAGGTGTTTCACAGCCGTTGATTCTATTTTCTTAACCGTTAATACTCATACATACATCTGTATGTATTGGTTTTAAAGGTAGTTGTTAGAATACTTACAGTTTATTCTTAAACGGCTGAAATTCACTAACATATACTTATTGATTAATCTTTTACTAATTTTTTTTTTTTTTGAAAGCATATAAGCTCTTCTGATTTTTCATTTTTACTTTACGCTTTCTTAAAATTTCAAGCATTTACCATTTTCTCTCTGCAAAACCTTCAAGTTATTCTCTGCAATTTCTACTCACAACAATGGCACCAGTCGTGAAAATTATGTCTCAATCTGGGTTCATCTATGAGAAGAACAATTTCATAGCTTTGGTAGAAAAGAATGAAGCCCATTCAGACTATCACAAAATGATGGACTTCATCAAAAACTGTAAACTTAGCTATGCAATGCTGGAAGCCCCAACGATTTACTGTGAAGTAGTTGAGGAGATTTGGACAACTGCTGAGTTCAACTCCATAGATATGACTATCTCCTTCACTCTCAAAGGTAAAAATCACTGTATTAACTGTGATGATTTACAAGCATGTTTTAAATTACCTGAGAACAATGCCATGACACCACACACTGATAATGATGTATCCAGCATGTTAGATTCCATAGGTTATTCTCTTAACTCTGCTAGTTTAGGGAGTATTAGAAGAAAAGGCCTTAGGAAAGAATGGAGTTTTCTTGGGGATGCCTTTATAAAGGTTTTCTCTGGGAAAATTAGTAATTTTGATGCCATAACTTCATCTCTTGTTAATATGCTCTATATGCTTGTTTCTGATAGGTATTTTAACCTTAGCAACTATGTGATGCTAGAATTGGGTACTAGATTAGGTAACAAAGCTAATAGACCTAATAACATCTATTATGCTAGATTCTTTATGTTATTGGCTAACCATGTTGCTGAAGGTTTGGTCATAATCAATGAGAATAATAAACTCAAGTGTTGGGCACAAGAGAAAAGAGTTCTTGCAGATTTATTGAGAATGGATCTCAACAGCAGTGTGCCATTGGTATATTTACCAATCATGAATGCACCTCAGGTAGGTGAGGTAATTGCTTCTACAACTCCTACTTCTTCCAACCCCTCTATTTCTTTATCTTCTAGTGTGGCCATGAAATCTGTGACAATGCCCTAACAGATTTCTACCAAGGTCACCAAAACTAAACTTTCAAAATCAAAGACAAAGAAAACCACCTCTGTTGTTTCTCAAAAGACAACAGTTGTAACACCAACCATTAACCCTGAGGGGAGTGAACAGGGTGTGAGTGGTGAGGGGAAGGGTGAACATCAAAGAAACCCCCAGGATAAGGAAGGAGAGTTAAGTGCTTCCCAAGCTAGCCAAGCCACAGTTTCTCAAAAAGCTGTGGTGGTTGAAAAGGTATCTAGCACATCCCTAGTTGCATCCTCCCAAAAGGATGTTACTATTGAAAATAGTTCCCAACCAGGAACACAGAACAAACGAGGGAGGGACACTGAAGCCAAACACTCACCAACAAAAGCTTTTATTAGAAGAAAGAAGGCTAGAACCCAATCTTCTACACAGGGTGCACACACTGCACAGATACATCCATCTGTATCTATGCCTTCTCAAACTCAGTTTGATGTGGCTCCAATAAATGTGGAGTCACAGCCCCATTCTCTCACAATAATCACACATCAATCACCAAACACTTCATCACCATCTCTGGATGTGGATATGTTATTCCCATCAATTCCTGATTCTCCCTCTTTACAACTCAGGGAGGAGCCCCACTCAAATACAGGTGATCATCATCTCTTAGATGATTTGTTGGATCACCCGCAAATTCTTTCAGATATAATTGAAGGATCTGTGTCACCACATCTCAAATCAATCTACACAGATTCAACAGTTATATCACTTTCAATTTCAACTTCTTTTCCTTCTTCAACGGATATCACTCATCCGTTGACAAGTGGTTGCTCTTCAACGGATAAGCTTAACAGCAGTTATCCGTTGATAACATCAGTTTCACCTTCAACGGATATTCCACATCCGTTGATAGTCTCTCCACACATAACTGAATCAATTCCAAGTGTAGAAGACATGAATACTGTGCAATCACTCTTAGGATTGAGGGAAGGGAGTGAAAATTTGAGTGAGAGGCTGGGTTGCTCCCAGGCAAAAGGAGAGATTGAGAGCTAAAAAATGCATGTTATTTCTTCCAGCATGGCAAAAGTAAGTGAGAGGAGTACCACCTTAGTAGGTGAAGGTGAGGGAGTGAGTTGTGTGAGCCAGGGGGAGCCCCTGATGCAAGAAAATAGAGAAAAAGAGAGAAAGGCAGGTACAGTAGATATAAGGGTGGAACCAGCCATTGCTAGTGAGTCAATGATTGTGGATGATGCTGAAAAGGAAAGACAATTTTAGCAACATTACAAAGCTGTAATTGATAACATTTCCTTGGATGCTGACACTTTTACTCATCCTGTGTCAGCCTATCAAATGTTGGCTGCTCAGGGAAATGAGGAGGCAGAAAAGACACTACATCTAGTACACACAACAGAATCTCTTCAAAGGGATAAAGCTGCTATTAACAAGATGCCTTCTATAGCTGGTGAGCCATCTGAGGAATTTGGAGTAAATTCTGATGATGATGACTCTGTTTCTTTTGATGGAAGCATGAACTTAGGGGGAGATGAAGGCCCTAGTTCAATTCCAAATCTACCTGAATGGGCTTTGACAAAGGAGTATAGATCAGGGGAATTCAATGTCTCCTTAGTCAAACAAATCAACACTATTCAACAGGCCATTCAGAACACTTCACATGCAAGTATCAAGGCTATCCTTCAAGCTCACCTGGACTCACTGCATCTCATGAAGTTGCAGCAAGTAAAGCAGAATCTGAGTATGGATGATCTCAGGAAGGATATTACTGACTTGAAATCCTACAGTTCTGAAAAATTGGATTCAGTCATGCCCTATGGTACATTGCAGGACTTGGTTTTGAGATTGAAAAAGGAATCAGTTACTGAGAAAAGGCTGGCCAAGTTGGAAGACAGAGTTCAAGTTATTGAAGATTCTGTGGCCACCATTCTTCACAACCAACAATCTCAAACCAGTCTCCTAATGCAGCTGGCAAAAGCACAAGGCTTGACCCCTCTTCTTGATGATAACAAAAAGGGGGAGAGTAAAAGGGAAGGGGAAGGAGAGCCATCTACAAAAATCAAAATATCTAAAGTGCTAGTTCCTGCCATCACTACTTCTCCAATCATTCAAATCAAAGGAAAGCCTGATGGAATTGATTTGATTCAGCTAGCAGCAGCTGAAATTCAAGTGAAAGAGCAAAGGAGGAGAATTGATGAAAGGTTGCAACTGTTGTTTGGCTCTACACAAGATAAATCAACATCTGTGAAATATAGCACAAAGATTGAATCAATCAACATGGAGCTCAAGCCAGTAGGGAGACATAAGGATGGAGAAGCTTCTTCCAAAGAACTACAAGCTATAATTCTCAAGCCCAATAAAAGATCCAACAAGGACTCTACAAAGAATCCTTTAAAAGAAGTGGACTTTCCTCCTCCAAAAGCTGATGAGAACAAGCTTTTAGGTAGGAGTATTGCTTATCTCAAAGAGACCATGGATGAGGCTGTAAGGAGAAATAGGGCTATTATCTCTAGAGAGGGAAAGAGCATATGTGTGATGCAAGGACATCCCAAATTCTCAATAGCCAAGAAGGAAGAAGTCAAGCAACTAAAGGCTGACAAAAGAGCACAAGCAAAGCTTGAACAACAGCTAAAGTCAAGTCAAGTTGAAGAAGAGAAAGGAATTGAAGTCAGGGGTGAAGACAAGATTGCAAACCTAGATGAGGTTTTTGGGAGTATATTTGGTGAGAGTATGGAAGAAAGAGAGGAATGGCAGAAGGGAAACAGAAGAAAGGCCAAGGCACATAGAAGGAGTGAAGATAATACTGAAGTAACCAAATCTATATCTAAACCACTACCTTCCATACCTGAACCTCTTGTTGCTAATCCCACTATAAACATCCATGGTGAACCAATCATTCCAAAAGAGGAACCTATTGATTGGGACACCATCAAATTGCCTACCTTTCTAACCACTCTTCCACTACCAAAGAAACAGAAAAGAAAACCCAAATCTACACCTCCCATAACCTCTAAGAAATTCACTCAAAAACAAAAGCCTAAGCCTAAGCCATCCATTTCTAAAGATGATTATGTTCACATCTGTGACATAAAAGAAATTTCAGACATTGAACTCTATCTGGATGAGCTGGAGGATGTAAGAGGAATAGCTGCTTACAGACAGCTACCAGAGAGATTAGTGTTCAGATACAAAGGAGCTGGGGAAAGAACATGGCCTCTCCACAGGATTCTGAATGAAGGCTACTCTACCTTGATTAGAGTCTTTTCAGCTATACAAAAGGATTCTGGCTTTACCAGAACTGCCAAGACTGAAATTCTCAACAAGATTGCCAATATAAGGAAAACTTGGAGGGAGCCCAATGCTTTACCCAGGACTTTACTCATTCAAGAAAGGGGAATTACAATTCACAAATCACCTCATTGGTTGATGGAATTTAGAGATGATAAAGGAGTCAGAAGATTTTTCAGACTTGAAGACCAACTCAAGATTGCCAGAAATTAAACTCTCAAGGAAATGCAATCTAAGTTGGATATCAGTGTTGAAGATGAAGCTGAATTCTTCAGACAACTCCAACTCCAAATTGAGGAAAATGACAAAGGGCTAGGAAAGAAAACCAGGGAACAAAGAAGAAAAAGATGATTTGCTCAGGCTAAAGGAGTATCCTTGGAAATACTGTAAATCTTCAATTTCCTCCTAGTACATACATTTTTGCAGCATTTTCAAATTTCTACTTAGTTTCAATTCATATATTTGTTAAGTGTTTTGTTATCATCAAGTTAACCCTGAATTTATGCCTACAATTCTTATAGACATAAATAGGGGGAGATTGTTAGGAATATATGTGCATTAGTTTGATGATATGTTTAACAAAACACTTAAGTAGAAATTCAGTGTCTGTAGCCTCAACGGATAAGACCATTTTGGCTATCCGTTGATGGTGTAGCTTTACTTAGAAATAAGTCTAGTGTTGTAGCATATTTCAGTCTCTGTATTTAAGATGTAATTCTTAGAAGTTGAGAGAAACTATGAGTCATGTTGACTACTAGAAGATATGCAGATAGGAAGGCCAATTGTAAATATTTCATGCCTTGTAATTTTGTATAAATGAAGTGGTATCAACGGATGACTTAAAGACCTTCAACGGATGAGAAGCTAAGCTTCAACGGATGTCTCTAAAGCTTCAACGGATAACATCCTTCAACGGATGAGTGCATCAACGGATGAAAGCTTCAACGGATGTTCTGTTGATTAACCGTTGATAAGTGGTAGTTGTACCTACAAACAGAGGCACGTGGGTGAACAGAGATAACTGAAATGTGGCAGCCTAATTTCAGGAACATCAGAAAAAGCAGCCGTTCTACTCTAGTATAAAGAGACATTAAGTCAACAAAGTACTGGAGTGAACTGGAGAAGAAACAAGTGGAGATCTTACTTTATTATATTATTATATCCTTGTCTTCACTTGTAAACTTGGTAATATATAAACCAAGTAGTAGCTAGTAATTAGATAAGAATTTTTCCAGAGCTGTTTAGAAAAATCTTGAGAGAAAAATTATCTAGTTTGTACTAGGATGCAGCTGTGATCAAATTCTTAGATCACAGAATTTCTGAAATACCATCTCTGGTGGAACAACAAATCCACCAGAAAAGTTTTTAAAGGTTTATTGTGTTCTTTACATTTGTGTTTGAATATATATATGTCTGTATCAGCTTAAAGCAATTCACACACTTGTTCATCTTGAACACACAGTCTTTATAAACTACTCAAAACTTGAAAAAGTTTTGAGATTTACATTCAACCCCCTTCTGTAAATCTCATTGTTAGTTCTCTAGAAATAACAATAACGCTTAGCCCTGATATCATTTCTGTAACACCCCCAAATCCGGGGTCGGGGATCCAGGTTGTCACGAGTTCCATTTCCCTTATCAATACTTAATCAATTCATTTATCAAAACAGCAACCTCGTTGCGAATATAAAATACACCAAAGAGCCGGATCCCTCAGGTTTTGAGCGAATATTTAAATCCCCTTCGAAAGGAAGATCTTAAATATAAAAATGAGTTTTGGGATCCGCTCTAACTTTTAGAAAATCATTTTGAAGACTCGAAAACATTTTTAAGAATGTTTGGAGTAATGCTGATTTAATAAAAAAAATCAGTCCCAATATATTTAGAAAATATCTGAATATTATTATTTAAATAATATTCCCATAAAGAATAATCTTTATAAAAATAATTGAAGTAGAAGTTTTAAAACTCATACTTGGAATGAATATTAATAACCAAAGATATACTTATACGAAAGTATGATCTTTATTTGAATAATCGAAAATAAGTTTGATTATCGAAACATTATTCTTTAATAAAATAAAGAATATTATTTAATAAACAAGCGGAGTCATAAGTCCACGAATGAATATTCAAAATAATATTCATAAAATAAACGGAGTCATAAGTCCTCGAATGAATATTCAACTAATAATATTCATTAATTAAAATAAACAGAGTCATAAGTCCTCGAATGAATATTCAACTAATATTCATTATTTAAAATAAAGTTATCGAATAAAACTTATTCGATTAATAGTTTTGAAAACTATATCAATATATATATATAAATATATATATATATATAATATACTCGGAAACATCGACTCCCGGTTTTAGAAAATGTTTACCTTTGGGTCCCCTATACTAAGGGTATACGCAACTATTGCTTATCTCTAGCATATGTATTATGCAACTATAAGCATTTGAATCAACAATTAGATATCAAGATTAAGAAACATGCATGCATATATACCATATCAACATGCTCCAATATATCGCAAGATTTGCTAATAACAATCATGCACTTATCACAAGATAATGCATATACATATATACATCACAACAACAGTATAACGGGTAGAAAACTTGCCTGAGCAACTGGGGGTGACAAATGGCTTGGGACGAGTCTGGTAACCTATAAACAACATATAAGTTGGAATTAAACCAAAGTCGCTTATGAATCTATACTTTAACCAATTAGACTCTAAAACTCGCTTTGCGCTCAACGATTCTCTTAAGTCGCTCGAGTACCCTCGGCTCCACCATTTTTAATAAATTAACCATTAAGGGTTTTAAGGCGATTCTTTTGCGAGTGCCTTACCAACTGCCTAATACACTTTACATAAATGGTTCATACTCCAATTAGTCCTTTAAGGTCTTTAACCTGTGTTTCAAAGTAAGGCGAGGGGTAATGGTTCGTTCGCGAAACGCCGTTACTTAAAATGGTCGTTTCTCCTAAACCGTACATCGGATTCAAACGAACCACATATCAAAACGATGCTCGTAACATGAACTATCTAATCATGGCAATGGTCAAAACCTAACAGTGAGTCCTCGGGTCCTGATTGTTAAGAACAAAACAGTCTAAAGTAAATCGGACATTATGACGGCTATGTTTACGCGATTACCAATTTTTATCCTACTCTAAATCAACCACCAATCAACCACAATTCAACCATACAACCAAACTCCATACTTATAATGCTACAACAACCCCAAAAACGCAATATATCAAATTTATACTACTTCCCATCATGAACTAAAAGCTTTACTTAAGTTCTTTAACTAATCAACAAGATTTACAACTCCAAACATATGACAAAACCAACACATCTCTAAATACTCAATAATCAATCTTCTCATGAACCATACTGAACACAAAAGCTCTAAATATACAAAAGTAGCGCTAGGGTTTGAGATTATACCTTCCTTGGTGAGTAGGAGTAACTAATTAGCTTGGAATCACCCTTGAAAGTCCTTACCCAAGCTTAATCTAAACAAAAACTCAAGAACAAAATTTTAAGTTCTTGAAAAACACTATTCACCCTCTTCTTCCATGAATTTTAGGAAGAGATTGTGAAGGAATTTGAAGCTCAAACTTGTAGGATAGCTATATTTATGCATAAGGAGTATTAGATAATTAACTCACTAATTAACAAGGCTTGGATCTTGGATTTTGGATTTTTCTTTCTTGAAAGAATGAAAGGGCCGAGAGCTTTTAGCTTGAAATGGGAAGTCAACTTGTGTTTTTGGTGAAATGATTTGTTGGTTGGTTGTTTTTGCTTTTGTTTTAATTATTACCTTTTAACCATGGTGATTTTTGTGTGGCTTGAAATCAACCACACTTCCTTCCCTTTTGGTCATGCTTAGGTCATCAATCCTATGTCATCTTCCCATGCTTGTCCTCTTCTTATTAGTGTGATGACATCATCCTCATTAACCTCTTTGATTAGCTCGTAATTACTTGGCTAATGACCGCTGATCTGTTATACGGTTCGCTTAACTTTCGTTTTCGTTTATCGTTTGAGGGATCATACCCGGGATCTTATTACTTGGGTTCCCTTAACCTTTCTCAATACATTATATTCCTTTTATGATCCTCTCTTATAATCCTTGAATTTAAATCCTTTTTATCTTGTTCCCTTATACTCAATTCTTTCGGTATCTGACGGATTTTCGGGAAAAAAATCAAAGTGTTCGAATTTGGATATCGATGATCTTTACATACACTTATATCCCATATAAAGTACTAATAAGTTCTCAGAATAACAATAGAAGAACCCCTACATAGTGTGGCATGGAAAGTTTTCTTATTCAGCATAATCAGCAAAACACTATTCATAAGGGTTACTAAAAGTTCAAAAAATTTGGGGTTATTACATCGCTCTCCCCTATGTAGGGATGAAGTTGGAGAACATAAGATATTAGGGCCAGAGTTAGTCCAACAAACCAGGGAAATGGTGAGACTCATCAGGAAAAGACTGGTAGCAGCTCAGGACAGACAAAAGAAGTACGCCGACCAGACCAGGAAGGATAGGGAATACAAAGTAGGAGATTTTGTGCTATTGAAGCTATTTCCGTGGAAAGCAGTGATTTGGTTTGGGAAGAAAGGGAAGCTGAGTCCCAAATTCATAGAACCCTTTGAAATTTTGAGGAAAATAGGACCTCTAGCTTACGAGCTCGCCTTGCCTCCTAATCTGCAACAAGTACACAACGTGTTCCATGTGTCCATGTTAAGGAAGTACCATGCAGATGCACGACATGTAATAGAATACGAGCAGGTAGATTTACAACCAGATATGACCTACATCGAGCAGCCAGTAAGGATAATGGACCAAAAAGAACAAGTGCTGAGAAACAAGACTGTGAAGCTGGTTAGAATCTTATGGAGAAATCAAAATGTTGAGGAATCAACTTGGGAACTTGAAGACGCAATGAGGAATAGATATCCCCACTTATTTTCTAATTGATTCCGGGACGGAATCCTTGTTAGAGGGGATGACTGTAATAACTCGAATTTTTGAGACCTTGTAAAACGTTAATGAATAGTACCCCTGACAGACGGGAAAAACTTTTGAGCCCACACTATATAGTGCATGAGAAAATGAGTTTCGGAGTTGATATTATGATTATACATACCAAATGAGTGTATATAAACGCTATTAGTTTTCGAAGAAAACGAACTTTGAAAAAAGGACCGTATTTATGACTCATCGAGGATCACAGGAATCACAATAAAATTACAAGATTAAAACCCTACGGATTTATATTCAAGTATGATAATTCAAAATATAAGGAATAAATACGAAAGGAATTACGTCGCGAACCATTTACGAGTAAGTATTACGAAAATGCTTAAGCGACCGAGCGAATGCGTAAACGATTAAATAAACGTAACGCACTAACTAACCATGGTAAGAAAGTAACCATGGTTAATTTATCAAATAGTGAGCTAAACTTAGGATGATCAAGCAAGCTATCCAAATAGTGTGCTAAGGAAGCTAGCACATGAAGTTTAGCTTGTAAACTAGCAAGCTACTTGGATTTGTCCCCAAGATTTGCAACAAGAATAAAATCCTAGGATACAAACTAGGAGAATATCAAATCAATATAATATATCACCAATCCCATTTCCTAGAAACAACCAAGGAAGAAAGCAAAAAAACCTCTCCCCACTTGTTCCATTCGGCTATTTCAAGAAAATGGAGGAATTCAAAATTAAAACCTCAAAATCTAGCCATGGTAAAATCATCCCATTAATTCTCAAGCTTCATAACAACCAAAATAAGGTAATAAAATTCTTTCATCTCTTTTTATCAAGGTTTGATGGGTGAAATAAAATCAAGAAAGTTACTAGTGAATAGTATGAATAGTAACTCTTCTTTGGTTTCTTGATTTCAATGGTGCTTTTAGGTTCCAAAAATCATACCAAGCACTTCCAAGACTCCACCATCCTCAAGAACACATCTCAAGCTTTCAAGAAAGGTAAAAATCTTTGTCCCAACTTTATTTAAGATTTATTTCAAGATCCATTTAGTATGTAGAAGTAAACCTAGTTTTAGAAGTGGCATTGTTGAAATCTTGATGTTTAGTTAAGTAGATGTGAGGTTGATTGTTGTTGCCTCAAGAACATGATGTTCTTGAGAGGATTTTGTACGTTTATGATGAGATGATGATTGTTGGTGGTTGTGTTAAGAGTTAGGGCGTAAACGAAACCCCGATCGTAAACGTAATTCCGTTAAAACGAACAAATCATAACTTTAAGTTTCTGCAGAAAGTCCCGAAGATGTAAACTATAGTTTCTTGAAAAATAACCCTTTATTATGATAGAAAATGTTATAAAGATCGTTTAGGCGCTTGAATTGCTTGATTCCAATTTGCGGATCAAAAGTTATGACCGTTTTACTAAAAGTGATTTACGCGACAAAAACTGTAACGAATTACGAATTTTGAAAATAAAAAGGATCAACTTCAATGTGTTTATAATTCATGAAATTTTTATGTAGAGTAATATATTGAGTTTCCTAACTTCCATAAAAATTTCAAGTGAAAATAATAATTCTTAAAGTTTATAAAAATATCGGAGTCGAGACCGCGCGAGTAGAAATCGTAGAATCCATAAATGGAGCCGACGGCGATAATGAAAATGAACCTAAGATACTTAGAGAAATGAAGCGACCATGATGTGAATAAGGACTTAAAGGAATAATAAGGGTAGTACAAGTTGAGAGGGTGCATAATAAGTAGCGCATGAATGCGAGTCGCCATAAATTAGAACGGGACCTAACGAATTGTGTTTATGATAACCTAGAGCATCCTCCACCTCGAGATACCCAGGCAAGTTTACGAACCCAACTTCATTTACTGTTGTGTTGTGAAAGGATTGTTTTATTATCATTGCATAAGTACCATATTTTCCATGATACGTAGTTATTGAATTTTGCATGATATAGCAATGTTGTACGATAAGTATATATCGTGAAATGTTTAATTCCGCTATAAGCGTAACATATTATAATAAGACCGAGAGTCGGTCGGGATTTCAAGATAAAAACCCGGGAATCATTCCGGTGATATTATAGGACTATTACAAGTCCATAATAGTACGTTTTAAAGGGACTCAACGTCCACTTACGAAACATTAAAATACCTCGAACTTTTATTAAAATGACTTCCCAACGATCATATTTCCTCAACTATATTTTATTGTTCGAATACTAAATATTATATACCTATTCCTTTATTATGGGAGAAGTATACTCCAACGATTATTTATTTCAAACCTGATTAAACATTAAAGATTATTAATTTCATAGACATAAACTATTTGAGGAATATTATTTTAAATATTCTTTTACATGAGTAAACTCATTCGAGGTTTAATTATTTATCGATTATAATTTAATTAATTATTATTTATTAAAGGGTTTATTTATGATTTGAAAATCATAGAACTAGATTTAAATTACTTTCTGATTTCGAAAATCATTCGAATAATTTCAGATCGTCGGAGAATATTATCCCGACTTATTTAATATTTTGAATATAGTTTCAAGGAGAAACTTTTCCCCCTTATTTAATTATTTGTTGACAACGGTCAACTCACATCCTTAGTACTTCCTCCGAAAACTTTCGGAAGTACATATATATATATAAAGTAAAGCTAAGCCTATCAAAAAGCAAAACGCTTGGGGGAACTTCGATGTGGTTCGAGTTCTCGAGATATGATAGGATCTCCTAAAGGACAAGGGAGGGGTAGGATCCAAGTACTTCGTGTATTGGATAGACTACTGGTACCGTAGGAGACGGTACAATATGTACCAATGGTCCTGCGAAGTGTGTGTATACCCGAAATGAGGACACATAGCCTGTATGCGGCAAGGGTGATAATCGGGATACGAAGGTGTCGTCCTTCTACTAGTAGAAAAGGTTACTTTTATCGTAGTACGACTGATCATCGTATGCGGTGGCTCCAACGAATGTCCTAATTCTTCCAATTGGAATTGTGATGAAATACCGTAACCCAAACCTAGGTGCTGAGTTTAGTTTTAAGGTATTCGCAGGTTAATAAAATCCATTAAAGGATTGTTTTCATAAGAAGGTGTGTATCACCAAGGAAAACTAATTTCGAATAAAACATAACTATCATATATGATGTTTTACGTAAGTTATCATAAAATCATTTGCATACTGTACATTATTATGATGGGCATTATAGTTCACACTTGTTTTCTTAAATTGACACAACACAACAGTGAATCAAGATGTCTGCCATAAGAACCACAGCCAGGAAGCGGGTAGGAAATGGCCAGCTGTTCCGTAGATTGTTTGGTGTTGTACCACAGGTAGTCCGAATAAGCTGGATTAGTTTTCAGTTGTTTTGAGTTCGGCTTATTTATAAGTATGACTTATGCAAGGTAATAAACAAGAAATGTATATTTGTCCGACGGACTAGCCTTACTTAAAGGTTACTCCCCGGTAAGACTTAATCACTTTTGGGTTGTAATAATTATCACTTGATGGTTGAATTACTCTAGTTATGAATGGTTCGTTTCTAAGACAATAACCTGTAAGTGTGTGTGTGTATGATAAGTGTGGGGTCGTGAAGCGTGGGTATTTATATATTGTAGTATGAGTTATGTGGTTGTAGTAGTTTAGATGGCATGGCCTCCGAGATTCCTGACCCCGGATTTTGGGGCGCCACAGAAACACTGTCTTCAGAACTTGAGGAAGACTCATTATGTTGTGACAGCACAAGAGCGTGTGATGCAACTGGAGAGTCAGGAATAACATCATCTAAATTTTGAGCATCAGAATTTATCTCCAGTATTGGTGTAGATGGTCTCTCAGCATCTAAGATTGGAGAGTTGACTTTAGATGGCTGAGCTTCTGTAGATGGAGCTTCCAGATAAAGAACATTTGGTATATTCAAATTGTGAATATCTATCTCAGAGTTTTCAGTTTGTTCTTTAGCATCATCTGTAGCTTTAATAGGAGAGACAGGAGGTATTAACACAGTTTCCTGAGCTTGAGTAGGGAATGGCAGAGCTTCAATTACCACAGGTTCTGATGAGATCAAATATTCCTGATCCCCTTCCTTAGCTTCAGTTGAATCCTCAGATATAGGCTTGGCCTTGTACCTTTCTGCCCTCATTTTCTTTAGTCTCCTTGCCAGTGAAGGAGTTGCTTTAGCAGCTTCAGAACTTACAGATCTCCTCTTCAAAGTATCATAACTTTGAGCTGCAGTTTCTTTCTGAGAAGTAATATTCTAAGCTCCAACTGTCACAGGTTCTGATGCATGAACTTGTGCTTCAATTAAAATGTAACTTAGGAGATGTCGATTCCAATTCAACATTTGTTTGTCAAATCAGAACAAATTATTAGTAACCACAACTTTAATCAAAACATTCATCAAGAAATACAGTTTAAGTGGATGAAGTAAAGATTAATAGGTTTCAATGATAACATTCACATTCACATAATACGAGATAAACAGAGACTAAATCTTGCAATTAAAGGAAATTTCATTAATATATCAAACGAGTACATTTCATGAAATTCATAGATTACATGCATAAATTACAAGATAGTCCTAGTCTAAGATGGTTACCATCAACAACCTTAGTCCTAGAAGAAAACCTATCGACTAGTTCCTCCTGCTGCTGACAAAGAGCACTGCAAGACGGATGATCCATTCTTGCTAAAGGAGAGCCTCTCTCCTTTCTTCTTCCAATCGATCAAGATGGAGCTGATAGTCCATCGAAAAGAATAAGAGGTCTGTATGAACCTCTTGTGGAACAAAGTTCCAGATCTCTTCAGGAATGGCAGTGACATGCCACTCCTGTTGCCAGTCATCACAACTCAACTCTACATTGAAATTTTCATAGTTCATGAACAAGTTGAAAAGAACCATTTTTGTTTATGACAAAGAAAAATGATGAGAATTAAAAGAGAGAGTGAGTTTGTGAGAAAATGGAAGATGATTTGGCTGACATGAATTGTCGGTTTAAATAGCCATCGGAATACCAAGGGACTCGAGACTATTTAACGATTAAGAGTAGAAATAATGATGCCTCGTCTCCCTAGACCGATGTGTAATAATAACAGTCAGTAAAAAGTTAAAGCATGAGTTAATGGGAACTGGAAATAAGTAACAATTACTGTGCACGTGTAGTTTTTCAAGACAAACACGTTTACCACTAACCCTTAATGATTATGACTGTTTTTATCTCACCTAAATATTCTGATTAAATATGACCGTTCATTATTTACTACAAATAAGTCAAGTAAATAATAATGCCACGTTAGCATCAGAGATTCCATCAGGATTTAATATCAGAACTTTAACTTATATCAAATTTTAACAGTCATCAAAATATGGCTTCTGTACTCAAAATATGAATATCTTTTTCTGTGATTCTTCATACAAATACTGACTCGATTCTTCAGAGTTTAATCATCAGAACTTGTCCTCATAATTTATGCAAATGACACTTAACTATTTGTCAAAAACAACTTAATCACCACAGTAATTTTCATTATTCATATGGAGTGAAAGTTTGTGCATTTAGCAGAATATCAGATAAAGATTAAAGTCTGATAAACTTCACTACATCTTAGAAATAAGGCATAACTAAGAAAAGTGCTTAAAATCTGTCATCAATCATGAAGTCTACTATAGAACAAATTTATGCAAGAGTCCACCTCAACTGTTTGTGCTCATTTTATGCATCTTTTGAAATTCCTTTTTACAGTGGCTTCTCAGTGTAAGTAAGTCACAACTGCTTATCAGAATTGATGCTATTATCAGAGTATTTCTCCAGTAATCAGAGAATGTGAAAAGTCACCAAGAAAAAATTATTTGCTTTTCTAATGCATATTACTTAATACCAGCAATGCACTTGGGTCTTCCCTTCCACATTATTTACTCTAGATCTCAAAGGAGTACCTGACTTTTATTTTCTTTTCTTTTCTTTTGATAAGTGAGGCTTATCAGCATTTAGTTCATCCTTAAGATTTACTGACATCAGAATTTGACAGATAAGAAGCAAGAATCTAGTTTGTGACTTAGTAATAAGACACACAAAGTAAACTTGACTAAGCTCAACATCAGAATTTGCTTGTGTTAATGAGTTTCCACATAAACAACTAATTCAAACATGGGATTTCAAGTATGTTAAAGACTACTAGGTCAGCATCTAACACAGTTATCCTCATTGGATTGAATAGTCACAGAACATTCAAAACACTATCAGAGTATAAAGATCCGCATCAGATAATAATCAGCATTTAATGAATTTCAATTTAAGCACAGATTATATGAAAGTAAAATAATCTGTAAACACTGATCATAAAGTCTGATGCATGAGTACAAAAACTAAGCAGATTTAGAGAAAGAACCTGAAACCATTCCAAGTTCATTTACCAGTCTTGTAAAAGTAGCTTTACCTAGTGGTTTTGTGAAGATATCTGCTAGTTGTTGATCTGTTGGAACAAAATACAATTCCACTGTACCTTCCATCACATGTTCCCTTATGAAATGGTACCTAATGCTGATGTGCTTTGTCATTGAGTGTTGAACTGGATTACCTGTCATAGCAATAACACTTTGATTATCACAGTAAATAGGGATTTTAGAAAATTTTAACCCATAATCCAGTAACTGATTCTTCATCCAAAGAATCTGTACACAACAGCTTCCTCCAGCAATATATTCTGTTTCTGCAGTTGATGTGGAAATTGACTTCTGTTTCTTGCTAAACCAAGAAACCAATCTGCCTCCAAGAAATTGGCAGCTTCCACTAGTGCTTTTCCTGTCTATTTTGCATCCTGCAAAATCTGCATCTGAGTAACCTATTAGATTAAAATCTGATTCTCTAGGATACCACAATCCCAGATCAGCTGTACCCTTAAGGTACTTGAAAATTCTTTTCACAACTATTAAGTGAGGTTCTCTTAGATCAGCCTGAAATCTTGCACAAAGATAGGTAACATACATGATATCAGATCTACTTGCAGTTAAATAGAGTAAAGAGCCAATCATACCTTTGTGGTTAGTAATATCTATTGATGAACCAGTATATTTATCTAACTTGGTTGCAGTGTCCATGGGAGTGGATGCAGTTGAACAATCTTGAATTCCAAATTTCTTTAGTAAATTTCTGGTGTACTTGGATTGACAGATAAAAGTACCTTCTTCATTTTGCTTGACTTGAAGTCCCAGAAAATAGCTGAGTTCTCCTATCATACTCATTTGATATCTTGACCGTATTAGCTTTGCAAACCTCTCACAGAGTCTGGCATTTGTAGAACCAAATATGATATCATCAACATATATCTGTACCAAAAGTAAGTCATTTCCATGGTTGAGGTAGAACAGTGTTTTATCAATTGTACATCTATGAAATCCACTTTCCAGAAGAAATTGAGCTAAAGTCTCATACCATGCTCTAGGAGCTTGCTTAAGGCCATAAAGTGCTTCGTCAAGCTTGTAGACATGATTTGGAAATTTTGAATCTACAAAGCCTGGAGGTTGTTCAACATAGACCTCTTCTTCCAATTCTCCATTAAGAAAAGCACTTTTCACATCCATTTGAAAGGCTTTAAGCTTTTTGTGAGCAGCATAAGCCAAAAAGATTCTTATGGCTTCTAATCTAGCAACTGGTGCAAATATTTCATCATAATCAATACCCTCCTGTTGAGAGTAACCCTTAGCAACCAACCTTGCTTCGTTTCTTGTAATTATGCCATCACTGTCAGTTTTGTTTCTGAATACCCATTTTGTGCCAACTACTGATCTGTTCTTTGGTCTTGGCACTAGGGTTCAGACTTTATTTCTTTCAAATTCATTTAACTCTTCCTACATTGCTTGCACCCAATCAGCTTCTTGAAGAGCTTCTTCCACTTTCTTTGGTTCAGTCTGAGATATAGAAGAATGATAGAGACATTCATTTGATGTTGCAGTTCTAGTTCTGACACCTGCTTCAGGATCTCCAATAATTAAGTCAGGTGTATGTGATTTGGTCCACTTCCTTGCAGATTGAAGTTGACTTCTAGAACTGGATCCTCCCCCATGATCCATCTTGTCTCCATCAGCATTTTCTGATGCTCCCCCTGTAGTTATGCTCTCTGAGACTTCAGAATTTGACTTGGATCCTTCAGGATTTAAAGTATCAGAGTTTCCAGAATTATCAGAATTTGGCTCATCAGAACTAGATGAATCAGAACTTGAAGAGCTAGTGACAGGTTCTGATGCATCTTGAGAGTCTTGAGATGTGATAGGATTTCCACCTTGCCCCCCTCGACAAGTGCATTTTCCTTTGGAGTTGTTACCACAGATTCAATGACATCAGTACTTACAGGATCAGAGATTAAGTCATCAGAATTTACAGAATCAGAATTTAAGTCTTCATTTTCAAATCTCAGCTGATCGTGATCATTGAAATCTTCAAATCTCAGCTGATCGTGATCATTGAAATCTTCAAGTCTACAATTTAAGTCCGTATTGAAAGATACATTGATAGATTCCATGACAACCCTTGTTCTTAAATTGTAGACTCTGAAGGCTTTTGTGAAAAGTGGATATCCAACAAAAATTCCTTCATCAGCTTTTAGATCAAATTTTGACAGCTGTTTAGGATGAGTCTTAAGAACAAAACACTTACATCCAAATACATGAAAGTATTGTAGATTTGGCTTCTTTTTCTTTACCATCTCATATGGTGTTTTTCCATGCTTGTTTATGAGTGTTGTATTCTGTGTAAAACAAGCAGTCTGCACAGCTTCAGCCCAAAAGTAGGTTGGCAGTTTTGCTTCATCAAGCATAGTTCGTGCAGCTTCAATGAGAGTCCCGTTCTTTCTTTCTACAAATCCATTTTGCTGTGGAGTTCCATGTGCAGAAAATTCCTGTTTGATTCCATGCTCTTTGCAGAACTCTTCCATGATTGAATTCTTGAACTCAGTGCCATTATCACTTCTTATAATTTTAACAGAATCTTTGACCAACTTATCCAACTATCTGACATGATCAGTTAGAGTAGATGCAGTTTCATTCTTCTTGTTCAAGAAGTACACCCAAGTGTACCTTGTGAACTCATCCAGTATAATCATAGCATATTTCTTCTTTGCAATAGACATGACTTTGACTGGACCAAATAGATCAACATGCAGTAGGTGATAAGGCTCAAGAATTGATGACTCAGTTTTGCTCTTGAAAGAAGATTTTCTTTGTTTTTCCTTTTGACATGAATCACAAAGGCCATCAGGAGCAAATACTGATTTTGGTAGTCCTCTCACAAGATCTTTCTTTACAAGCTCATTTATGTTGTTGAAGTTTAAATAACAGAGTCTTTTGTGCCAATTCCAGCTTTCTTCAATTGATGCTCGACTCAACAGACAGATTGCAGAACCATCAGAACTTGTTGAAAGTATGGCTTCATAAATGTTACCATGCCTGTAACCTTTCAGAACCACTTTGCATTTAGAATTGATTACAACTTCACAATATTCTTCAAAAAAATCCACATGATAACCTCTGTCACAGATTTGACTCACACTTAGCAGATTGTGTTTGAGTCCTGAGACAAGATCTACTGTTTCAATGATGACATTTTTAAGATTAATATTACCATATCCCAGAGTTTTTCCCATGTTGCCATCTCTATAAGAAACTCCCGGGCCAACTTTCTCCACAAAGTCTAAGAGCAGGGCTTTTTTTCAGTCATATCACTTGAATATCCACTATCCAGTACTAGGATGTTTTTCTGGTTGCCCTGCAATCACAAAGACCACTAATGGTTAGTTTTAAGGACCCATACTTTCTTAGATCCTTTGGCCTTTTTAAGTTTGTTAGCATTTGCAGCGGATTTAATATCAGAGTTTATGCTAACATGCTGTTTATCAGAATTTATATCAGACTTTGCATCAGACTTTACACTAGAAGGAATTAAAGCAACTTTCTTCAAAGAAGGTTTTATTTGATAATAATCATAGTACAAACTATGAGATTCCTTACAAGTATAAATGAAATGCCATAAACTACCACAATGAAAACAAGGATTTTGTGGCTTAAACCTAACAGACTAACTCTTAACTCACTCCTGACTTAGGAGGTAAAGAGTTTATATTCTTATTCTTCCTGCAAAAAGAAGCAAGATGGTTAGAGTTTATAAGGAACAGACATATAATTATTGTTTTTATTCACACCTTCCTTTCCATTCCTATTATTCCTAGCTGCCTTTACCTTCTTGACTTTCCTTATTTCTTTCAGCTTATGCTTAAGCTGCTTCTTTGTCATTAAGCCTATGTTAACTTCAGCTGGTTTATCATGTTCTAATTTGTCAGAAGTTGACTTCTCCTTAACTTCTGTCACAGACTCTTTCATCTTTTTAGAATCAGACTTTACAGTTTTAGCTACAAACTTAACATGATTTACCTTTGGCTTAGCAGTTTGTTTAACAACAATTGGCTCAATTTTTTCTGTTCCTTTTTCACTTTTATCATCTCCATAACCTAAGCCCTCTTTCCAGTTTCCACTACTTAATAAATTTTGAGTTATTCTGCCAGAGTTAGTCCAAGTCCTGATAATTTCTCTTTCCTTTTCTAACTTAGTTTTTAGAGATTTATTCAATTTTAGCACTTCATCTCTAACATAAAAAGCATCATCTCTTTCTTTCTGAGTTTGATGGAACTTAACTAACTCATTTTCTAAATAGTTATTCCTTTTCTTATAAGCAAGATTTTCAGAAGTTAATCTTTCACATGTTAAAGTTTGATCTCTGTAACTAATAAACATGGTTTTAAGATATAATCTCAACTCAGTAATATTATCAGTATGAAAAGCATAAGTTGTTTGAGGTACCTTTAATTCAGCAGTTTCAGGACTGCCATCAGCATTTGGCATTGAAGCATAATTCACCTCATCTTCAGAATCTGAAGAGTCTGTCCAGCTTTTCTTCTTTCTGATAAATGCCTTGCCTTTGTCACTCTTTCATTTCTTACAGTCAGGAGATATGTGGCCTCTTTCACCACAATTGTAGCATTTGACATTTGAGTTGTCTCCTCCGTCAGACTTTGCACTTTTGCCTTCATACTTTCTGAACCCTTTCTAATCAGAACTTCCACCTTTCTTGGAAAACTTCTTTCCCCTTCTGAATTTCCTATAGGCTATCTTTGTGATACCCTTCACCATAAGTGCACACAATTCATCATCTCTTCATCAGCATATATTTAAGGTAAACTTTCAGTTTCTGAATCATCATCATCAGAACTTGATGATTCTGAATCAGACTTTATGATGAGAGCTTTTCCTTTGCCTTTCTTTGAGACAGCCACGTTGGGGGATTCCTCCTCAGCCTTAAGAGCAATCGTCCTTGACTTTCTCCCATGTCTCTTACTCCTTTGATCCATCTCAAGTTCATAAGTCTTGAGCATACCATAAATTTCATCAAGAGTAGTTTCATCAAGAGCATAGTTGTCTCTTATAGTAGTAGACTTCAAATCCCAACTTTCAAGAGGAGATAAAAGGAATTTTAGATTTGAATCTTCAAGATCATATTCCTTGTCCACTAGTGACAGATCATTCAAGAGTTTGACAAACCTGTCATATAAGTCAGTTAATACTCATCAGCTTTTGAGTCAAAGTGCTCATACTCTTGAGTGAGTATAGTCCTCCTGTTCTTCTTGATTGCATCAGTTCCCTGACATCTTGTCTCCAAAGCATCCCATATCTCCTTTGCAGTCTTGTAATGAATTACCCTGTTTGACATGAAATTATCAATGGCACTATGCAACAAATGCCTTACCTTTGCATCCTTGGCAATGGATGAGATATCTTCAGCTGTATACTCAATTTTCTCCTTTGGTATGGTCTTTGCTGGCTGATCTGCAACTACAACAGAGAGCTTGGTTGGCTTATGTGGTCCTTCATTAATTCTGTCAAGGTATTCTGGATCTGTAGCTTCCAGAAACATAGCCATCTTCACTTTCCGTTTGGGATACTCAGAAGGTCTCAGTATGGGAACCCTAATAGTCTCATATCGACTGTGGATTTGAGTGTTTTTAGTTTCTTCAGTTTTGGTGGGCTTGGTTGGAGGTTCTGCTTCTTCAGACATGATTGTTTGGATCTTTACTGTATGTGTGTTAACCGATAAGCTCTGATACCAATTGTTAGGTCACACAACACTGTAGAAGGGGGTTGAATACAGTGTTTAATACAATCAAATCGATTTCGAACACAAGTAACAGTAAACAGATATATTCAATATAATAAACTCTATTACAATGGAATTGTTCTCTCTCAGTGATGAACAAATATCACGAGAGCTTCTAGGTTATAATGTATGATCTTCTCGATAATGATAACAGATATAGTGTAAACCTATGTTTGTGTTTATATAGTACACAGTTACAAGATAACTTCTAATTGATATGGAATATAATTATGTCTCCTAAAATATATCAATTAGATATCTTATACAAGTCTTCTTATCCTCTAACTCTTTCCATGCATATCTTCTTTTGTATTAGTCTCGATCTTCTATCCTGTAAATCAGCTTCCTTCCTTAACTGTAAGTCCCCCCGTACTTAAGTTCTGATATCTATCTTCTGATATTTATCTTCTGATAACCTAAGTTCAGATATCCTTAAGTTCTGACTTCCAGTAAGTACTGATTCCAGTAAGTACTGATATTTCCTGTTTGTTAAGATATGAAAACTAAACATGAAACATATTAGACATGACATCTCAAATATATCTAACAGGAACCAACAATCTTGCTTTTACAGATACAAATCAAGCTCCTGATAGTTTCAAGAGCTTTGTGAAGTTTCTTTCTGAAACTTACTTTACAGGTGCTCTAACTGCAAATCCAGTGCTATACTTGGATGTTCTTAGGAATTTCTGGAACATAGCTTTGATAAGGACAGTGGTGCATGAGAACCAAGCTATGTCCATGGTGGTTAATTGCTCCATTCAAGGCCTACAAATAGAGTTTTCCGAAGATGATGTCAATGTGGCTTTGGGCATTCCTATTGACAATTTGGTGGACGTTCAAACACAAGATGAGCTAGCTGAGTTCATGGATTTCATCAACTATAGTGAAAGAATCAACTTGGCTAGCCTGAACAAGAAGTACCTGAGGAGGGAATGGTCTTTCCTGTTTGATTCAATTGTGAGGGCATTCACCTGTAGGAAGACGGGATATGACAACATCTCAAGTATTGTTCAGAAGCTGGTGTTTTCTATGGCTCACAAAAACACCTCAATGTAGGACATCTGATAATGGAGGAGCTCAACATCAGGCTAACAATGCCTTTGACATCAAAAGGTAAGGAAAATTTTCTTCCTAGATTTATAATATTTGTTTTAAATCATAAAGTGCATGACATTCATATGTTTAATGGTATAGATAGAACTAAAATAGGAAAATATAAACAAGTGTCCAAAGTTCTAAGGATTGAAGCAAGCTCCAAGGGTCTGGTATGAAACACTTGCTCTATTTCTATTAAAAAATGGTTTCACAAGAGGTACAATTGACAAAACTTTCTTTTATAAATACCATGGTAAGGACTTGTTATTAGTACATATATATGTTGCTTATATCATTTTTGGATCTACTAATGATAAACTCTATGAGAGATTTGTAAAGCTAATGCAGTCATGGTATCAAATGAGTATGATGGGAGAATTGAGTTATTTTCTGGGGTTACAAGTAAAATAAACTGATGAAGGAATCTTCATAAATCAGTCCAAATACACCAGGAATTTGCTCAAAAGATTTGGAATGCAAGACTGCTCAACTACATCAACTCCCATGGCCACTGCAACAAAGTTAGATATAAATACTGGTTCTTCAGATATATAACTAACTACAGAAGTATGATGGACTCACTCCTATATTTTACTTCTAGTACACCTGATATCATGTATGCTACCTGTCTCTGTGCAAGGTTCCAAGCTGATCCAAGGGAACCTCATATGTTAGTTGTGAAAGAATTTTTAAATATCTCAAAGGTGCCATGAATCTGGGATTATGATATCCTAGAGATTCAGGCTTTAAGCTAACTGGATATTCATATGCTGATTTTGCAGGATGCAAAATAAACAGGAAAAGTACTTCTAGAAGCTGCCAATTTCTTGGTGGCAGATTGGTTTCTTGGTGTAGCAAGAAACAAAAGTCAATTTCCACATCAACTGCAAAAGCTAAATATATTGATGCAGGAAGTTGTTGTGCTCAGATTCTATGGATGAAGAATCAATTATTGGATTATGGGTTAGACTATTCCGCTATTCCTATATATTGTGATAATTAAAGTGTTATTGCAGTGATAGAAAATCCAGTGCAGCATTCAATGACTAAACACATCAGCATCAAGTACCATTTCATAAGGGAACATGTGGAAGAAGGTACAGTAGAATTGATCTTTGTTCCAAACAGATCAGCAATTAGTAGATATATTCACCAAACCTCTTTGTGAAGCTACTTTCACAAGATTGGTGAATGAATTGGGAATGATATATGGACCTTTCTCAAACTCTGATAATTAAGAAATAACTACTGATAGTTGAAGCATGGTATCTTATTATGTGTCAGTATTTGCTAGATACTGATTAATTGTGTTAAATTCTGATTCCATGATAACATGCAATTAACTTCTATGAATCCTAGCTGATAGATGCATGTTAAACTATTGATTATGCATATATGCTCTGATATTAGTTAAACTTGCTTTGACAAATAGATCCTGATAGTAGTTGTTAAATTCTGATATTGGTCAAACTAGTGTTGACTGATAAATCCTGGGAGTTGTGATTAAATACTGATAATGGTCAAACTTTGATTGACTATTATATTTCATTGATTATTTTGAATTTTTTTAAAATAAATGCTTATTCGGTATTTTTAATTAACAGTGAGTTAGTGGAAAATCTTTTAATTGCTTACTTGGGTTAACTATTATTGCAAGTATCTTTTAAATACTTGAGTACTTACATCGGGAATAGGAATTTGAAAAGGGAAATTACTTTTTGTTTACCTAGATACGCGTAATAGTGTATGCATGCAGTGTTTGATTATTACATGGGTAATCAAGGGTCTCTTCAGTTTCTATCTTCTCTGCTATATATACAAACCCTCCACTTCCAAAGCTTCTCACTGCCTTTTCGTACACAACTCTTAATATTTTCAAAACTTTTGTTCAAAACTTCAAACATTCATTAAAACATGGCTCAACCCCAATTCTACTCTCGCTATGGTGGATGCTACCTACCAATATTCAATCCTAGTGATGAGAAGATGTGTTTTGATTCATACGGACTAGTCCGTATTGGTGGTGATATATATCACCCAATTGTTGTTCCAGACTCAGTCTATGATCATCTCTCTTGGGATGATCAGTTAGAACTTCATTTCTTCACCAGCGAAGTTTTTCTTAAGGAAGAACGACATGTTGAGTTGGCGGAATGCTTTTGTCAGGCAGCTCTTGAGCTTCAAGAGAATATCATTTCTCTTGGAGGCTCTATGTCTAGGATTTATCATCGTCGGGCGATGAGGGTGGAACAAGCTGCAAAAAAGCAGAAGAAGACCGAGTAGTTTAGATTAAGTTAGGATTTTATGTTTAAAATTCTAAAAATCTTGTATTCCTCTTCTTGATAATTAATGAAATATCTTTTGCTTTATTTGATTCCTTAACTGAATGAATGTTACTTGTCTTGTTTGTGTTTAACTTCGAATAAATGTTCATATTCTAATTGGTACTGAATGCTTAATTTCAGAATTTTTTCAATAATGCATGTGTTCAAATAATCCTTGTTTGAGTTACATGTGTTTACTTCAGTACAGATTAAGCACATCATTACAGGAAGAAAGTGATTTCACAAAAGAAATTAAGAAAAGGTTTAATTCTAAACTGAGAAGAATTATGATCTTCGAGTGTATTTATCTATCTAAAATGTCTATTCAGGACATACTTTTGAAACTTTCTTTTTTTTCTCCAAGAAAGTTGTCCACACTAAATCTCAAAATCACATATCTTATATCTTAAATTTCTTCGTACAACTGAAATATTTGAATCAATTTCTCAAATATTGCCAAAAATCAAGTGACATAATTCTTGAAATTATGCTCACCACTCGGAAACAATATTTAGTTGGTAAGAGACTACATGTTGAGGTAGATCTTTATAACACCAACAGAAATATAGGGGTTTCATCAGTTTAGACTGAAGACCCTGTGAAAGCTTTCGATAACACATTCAAGTGTCAGTTCTTTACAAGAAGAACAAGGTTTGAGATCTTGGTACATGACAATAATTTGATCAAATCCTCTCCAATTTAAATGGAGATTCCCATAATTGGTGAACAACAACTGTCATATCCATTGTGTTAACTGTGAGTTCAATTGTGATCTTCAGATTCACAAGGTATAATTACTATTTTTACTTTATCAACATTTATTCTAAATACTGATTTGGTATTTTGAGCATTTAATTTTCATGTTATAAAATCTGTTGGTATGATTATTTCTAGACCTTATTTAAGGACCACCTTTAGTTGTATTACCACATATCACCCTTCTTTAGCTATCTCTTATTTTTGTAGGACAAAATATATGAGCTTTTCTGTGAGTTGTGTGAAAAGATTTAGAGAAAAACAGAAATAAAGAGAGGCAGGGTCCTTCCTGGCAAAATGAGAGGTAGATGAGAGATATGATTTAGTATTCCTTGTGAGGAAATTCTGACTATTGAAAGTCATGAGCTGTGTGGTGTGAGGAGTAGTGAGACTACTTTAAAAGAATAGAAAGATTAAGTGTTACTTGTTATATTTTTCAGGTGCACAGAGTACACATGAAACAGCTGATGAATAACAGTCTGTTGACATTTTGATAAACTCTGGTGTACCAAGTGAAACTAATCTCCCTGCAGGTCTAAGTACTGATACTTTCTTGTAGTCCATTCAATCTACTATTCCACCACATGTAGAAATCCATGTTTTTACTGAAAAACATTCCATTTAATCTACTATTCCACCACCTGAAGTAATCCATATTGTTGTTGAAGATGTAGTAGTACAACAGTCCATTCATAAAGTTTCATCCATTACAGGGTCACCACAGTACTCTACATAAATTGAGGTTCTGGAAGTAAATTTAGAAGCTCCAGTTCATTTATCTATAATTTTTGAAGATACGAAGTTAAGTGCTGGTAGTTTTGAAGCTTCTGAAACTATTGGATGACATAATGCACCAATTTCTAATTCTATCTTACATGCTGAAACTGGTGTTGAAATTCATTAAATAGTGTAAAATCCGGTTGTAGGGGAAGAATCTAATGATGGTGAAGAAGCTAATATTTCTAATGCCCTTACAGATCTTGAGGATGATCTTTTCTTCCCTGAAGATATGCCTACTCATGTAAGGAAACAGAAGATAAACGGAGTTAGATACAAAGAAGAAGATGGATTATTTTGATGATATCTGGAATGCTAAATGGAAAGATGATACATATCCTATTTCCAGAACAAATGATATTGAACATCCGGAAACAACTGAACAGAGAATTCAAAATCCTAATATACTGACTCATCTCAAAGCATCTACTTTAGTTGTCAGATCCTTACATACAGCTCAAGAAGCAACTACTTCTCAAATCAATCAGATCAAAGAATGATTGATTGCTTTAAGGCTGACTACTCATCAGGAAATTCAGAAACAAATTGCACCAATAGTTTCTAGACAAATTACTATTGAAGCTAATCAATTTAGATTGGAAGCTAAGTAAGTTCAAATGTCTGAACAACTTACAGAGGTACATAATTCAATGTAGTTAATTTGTTCTCTACTGCTTGGTGATGATTCCAAAAAGGGGGAGAAAATTGTTCAATCTAAATGCAAGCAGCTGAAATTGACAAATACTGATGATGAAAATCCTGATGGAGGTAATAAGGGGGGACAGAAGGATAGTGCAAAGAGAAGAGGTGAAGAGCTAGTTGGAATTGGTGGTTCATCAAAAGCAATTACAAGGTCTAAATCTAGACAAGGTGGAGAAAATAAGAGAAGTGGAAGAAGAGTTAAAGAATTGACTGTGACTACAACAACTCAGCAAACTTTACAAGTCACAAATGTTGATGAAGACCAAGATATTCTCGAGACAGAAGCTGGTATAGAAGTAAGTCAATATCTTCAAACTCTAAAAGTAAAAGGTAAAAATACAACTCTATTCTTCAAGGATCCAAAGATTCAAGTATTTGACTCTGAGGTGAGTAAAAGAATATTTGAAAGAGAAAATCCTGGAGTTGATCTAGAACAGCGAAGGCAAATGGAGGAAGAGTTCAAGAAATCCATGAAGACAGTAAATACTGATACTATTGTTATCTCTCAAGATATTTATGAAGATAATCCTTCTAATAGACTAAACACAGATGTAGTCATAAGGGAGGAAAGTCGGGCATTTGCTGAAAGGTGTTTTAGATCTCAAGTTATCTTAATTGCTGATAGGAAGCATAAAGGGAAAGAGAAGATATGAGAGAAGTCAAAGCTTTCAAAGCCTAAATCCAAAGTTGTTGAAAAGAAGAAATCAGTATCTAAGACAACTTAATTATAAATACTGATAGATCCAATCTATACAGTTGCTAAATCTTTTGATACGGATGAAATTACTGAAGAAGAAGAAATCAGCCAAGCTCACCAAAGAAGGAAGATTCATGGAGCTGACTGGGCTGAAAAATTGAAATTAACCTCTGACATTGTTCAAGTTAATAAAGAAGAAATTGTTATTCAACCAATCACAACCTCTGATTCTACTCATGTTGTTGATTTTCACCCAATTCAAGCTAATTTATCAGATCCTGATTCTGAAAACATAGTCTCTGATAAGCCATAACTTACTTTTAAAGAAAAATGAAACTACTATGAAAAAGCAAGAAATCAACACCTAAAAGAGATTCTTCTGAAACATTAAAGAAGATTTACAGTGGAAGTTCTCACTCTAGACGACCTGGAATCACAAGTGGTCTTGGAAGATTAAATGTTGATCCATTTGTAGAATATGCTTTGATTTTAAGGAAGCATGCTAATTTGACAGAAATTGGAGACAACTTGAAGACTTACAGAGGATCATATCAGTGCAAATTGTTATTGATCTTGTTTAAGAGACAATGATTTATTTTCTGGAGTCTGAGAGAAACTTAAGGTTAACTCAAGAATAGTTAAGATACAAACCATGGCAGGAATTGGAACTAATTGTTATAATTCTCAAGGTAACTAATTTTGTAACTGCCAGATAGTCTGCATTCATAAAGAACCTGATATAGTTAAAGCAAAAATTAAAAGTCTTACAAATCTAACTACATTCTAAAGTACATTGATCAAACTAAATATGTTGTTGATATGCATATTGGAGGAGCCAAGATAGAAATGAGTCTAGGGACTAAAATTTTTAACTTTTAATCCTGATGAAAAGAAAATTGGATTTCTGAAACTGGATGATCTATCTCTTGGAAATTCAAAGTTACATTATCTCAAGGCTGACATCTATCAGAATGATGAATCAACAGATGAACTGAAAGAATATAAACAGAGGATGCAATGGTATTTGGATGTAATGGAAGAAAATTTGCTAAGAAAGTTTCTTGAAGATTTTCCAGACTGTGTTAGAGTTCAGAAAAAAGAGTAAAGTCTGATATTCACTGAAATAAGAATGAATATGTTTACTTGATTACTGCATTTAGATAGTTTTAACATCATCAATTGGAACTTGTACATATTTTCATAATGTACAAGTTGGGAAAATTGTTAGATATAATTGATGATATCTGGACAGAAACTATCATAAGTTCTTATCAGGACTTATATTAGTATTTACTGAAGAGTGACGTCATCAGTACTTATATCAGTACTTGATGATCAGCAAATGATATCATCAGGATTTGTCACCTTAGTAAATATTCAAGGAGGAAAAGGAAAGCAGGAATTCAAGACGGTGAAGGACTATTTTATCTCAGAAGCAATCATACATGGATAGGTTTCCTTATTGTAATATAATATGATTCTTTATTAATTGTGTAATTGTGCTCTATATAAAGCACAGATTAGGTTCATGCTATAAACATTGCGAACATTGTTATATCATTCGCATAACCTAGCAGTTCTCAAGAATATTTGTTCATCCTTTTGAGAGAGTACGTTTGTAATAAGTTTTTATCGGTTCATATAAAAACTGTTGATTCTATTGAAGCTTTATCGAATTGGTTGCATAAACTATATTCACCCCCTTCTACAGTTAAATACGAACCTAACACGATATGAACCTCAAGTACATAATGTAGACAAGTTAAATATTCAAGATTATCAATCAACAAATGATCTAATCACTTAGATTGAAAGTCTACAAAAGCAGCTTAAAGAGTGCAAGTTCAAAGACCAAGATTAACTGACAAGGGAAAGTTGCAGACCTACACGATTTGCAAAGATTCACTAAGCCAGAAATGGAAAGCTTTAAAGATAACTTAAAGTAGGGTTTAGTACATCTTATTGCATGTTGTGTAAACCTGCATTTACTAATCTATAAAGTAAACACTGGTCCTTTGTTTTAGTTGGAACAAATAGAACTAGAATTCCTTGTAACTCTCTCAAGATAGAAACTGAGTTCTTTACTTACAAAAGAACCCAGAAATTAGTAGTAAGACATACTTAATTTTAATACAAAGTTAAGTGAGTATTGAAAATACTGTGTTTGTTGTGTATGCTTTATTAATTATGTTAAACACAATATCTCTACAAATTAATCTGCTTTGTTCACCATCTAAAATAGTTCGAAAAAGATTAACATATCCAAAACACATTCACCCCCCGTGTTGTATTCAATATCTAACATTAATTATAGTTGTTAAAAGAGTAAGTAATTGTATTAATTTTTTCATCGTCGATATGGTTTATCAACATTAGTTTTAGAGTCGTAAACATAAATATTATTTAATTCATAATAAAACTCTCTTTTTTCCGTTCATTCTTTTGTAATATTATAAAAATAATTATGTTAAAATGATAAATTAGTTAAGTTGGGCAATTATGTAAGTTCAGCGAGTACCGAGCGACTATCAAACTTTTATTATTTCTTTTATTATAATATAATATAGATTGATAT